>NW_010198654.1:0-17359 GCF_000695765.1 Mesitornis unicolor | reverse complement strand
TTCCAATCCCTGACGGTCTGGGATTCTGTGGAGTGTGGTGAGCAGTAAAAGCTGCTAAGAAGAGGCAGTTTTCTAGAACAGCACATTGCTTAGGCCTGAGAAGGAGAGATGAGAAATGAGTGTGGAGCCCTGCAGGGCAAAGAGGATTTTTAGTAGGGCCCACCCTTCCTGGCACCTGTATTTGAATAATTCCCCCTTATCCAAAGTCACTTAAAAAAGGGAAGGACAGGGGTGAGGAGTGCAATGGGAAAAACCAAACCAAACCAACCAAACCACAGGATACGCTCAGGTTTGTACTGGGCTTGTGAAGGAAATCTCCCTGTGCTGGACTTGCAGTGCAGGGCACTTGTGATGCTTCCTTTTGGAGGGAGCCAACAACCTCGAATGGCTCACCCTTGTAGAGAGTGCTGAGCTGCAGCACGAGCACACACTCCCCTTCTCTGGGAAAAACATTTTGTGACTGATAATCGGTTTTGCCAACCCCTTCGTTTAACTGCAAAGACTTCTGCTCAGTTACAGCCGAAGAGCTTTCCCTGCACACCGACCAGCGTGCAGTGGTGCTGATGGCCCATTGTGACAAAGGTGGTGGGGTGCAATCGCTCTTGTAACGAGGTTGCTCTGGCCAGAAGCTTTAGATGCAAAAGAATAATGGTATCTGCCATGAAAGAAAAGAACTAGAAAGCTTTGTAGCATGCCTAGGAGGGTTTTCTGTGAAGGTAGAATGGCTGGGTGCCCTGCTGTGCCTGGTTAACCAGCAGAGCATCCCTGACCTCCTTTGGGCTGTAGCAGTGCTCTACCCCTATCCCCTGCCTGTATGTGGGGAGCAGACGGAGCACTGCTGTTCTAGTTCTGCTGGGAAATGAGTTTCTGCTGCTTGATGCCTTCTCCATCCCTTTGGGCAGGCCAGTTGGCCATAAACTGCAGAAGGGTTTCAGAAACAGCACTCCAGGTACAGGAGAACACCCAGCAAAGTCAGGAAGGGCCTTGGAAAACAAATGAATTATCAAAAGATATGGTGGAGTGGATGGGGTAAGCAGGCAAGACACAGGTATTAGCCATTTTTTCTTCTTATTCCTAGAATGCAATTCAGTGAAGTGGAAAAGCTTTGATGGGGACCTGCAAGCCCCTTCCTTCTGAGGATGCTCAGCACTGCTGCACCCTCTGCAATGAAGACACAGACAGTGTCCTGGGTGCAAGTGCTGTGCTGGGTACTGGTACAGATATAGGCCCCACCTGTAGTCACAAGCAACACTTATCTCTGTGCACATGTGCAGCCTATACCTGATTTCAGAAGGCATTTGGAATGCAGACAGCCAGCCTAGCTCTGACATGGCCATCTCACTGAGCCAGCTGGGCACAGGCTCCCTCTTAACACGCTGTGCAGCAAGGATGTGACTGTGACCTGTTTGTGCACTCACCTGCTGACCTGGCAGGACCCCATGGGAAGTGACATCTCTGATGTTCAGTTGTACATCTGAATGCTCTAAGTGGATCCCAGGATGGAAAAGCGGTTCCTGCATTCATTTCTTAAGAATACTGGGAAACTTCAGTGCAGTGCATCTTTCCTCTGAAGCCCATCAGTAGCCCCACCTAGTTCATGAGGGCCTTCACACCCTGTAGGCTCCTGAACTTGTCAGTGCTTCCCGCACATACAAGCTGCAGGATGGTCTTGCCCAACCCAAGCTGGTTACCAGGACAGAACTGGAGGTACTGAGGCTTCATGGGATGATAACGGTTCTCAAATACAAGACACAGCATCATCCAATTGCTGTGAGCTGGTGTTACAACTGAGCAGCTGAGGGCCCAGCTGTGCCTCTGTGTGCAAACCCCTGACTCTCCACAGGTGATCTCACATTCCTGGTCTGGCCAGGATGGACTTGCCTCCTGCTGCATAAGCAAGCCTGCCATTCCAGACTGCTGACCAAACTCCAAGACAGGGGTGCAGACTTGGTTAGGAAACACTACGATAAATTATCAAGGACATTCAGCCTGGCTACTGGACCAGGAAAAGGTCTTCGTTCCACATACACATGCTGTAGATACACACATACACATTCCATTTAATGGGAATGATGGCAGGGCAGCAGCACACCACCTTTGAAAAGGACAAAGTTTAGGGTTAGGGTTATAAGCACAGCCCGGCTCAAAGGACTGACTGTGTAAGTGGGGGAAACAGCTGTTCTTTGGACTGCTTCTGACTATGGATGTAGTAGAGACTGCTGGATACTGCTCAAAAGAATAAAAAGCCCCAGAACACCTAGAGCATCAGCGTCTCAACACCAGCCACTTCACTCTGCTAATCCACTCCACTGCCCCAGCACACCTGCTAATGTGGATGCAACCTCAGCTAAGTGGTTGTATGAGCAACCTAGGATTAAGTTAGAGCAGCCTTTTGAGGCTGAGTGAGTCAGGCCCTTGCTGCAAGTTACCAGCCTTCCAAAGCTTATAGCTAGATTTCAAAGAGGCTGAATATTGGTTAAGAAGTTAGTCAGCATTAAGCTTTTATTTACAAGATGGCTGAGATGCATACAGCAAGATTTGCTGAACCTGCTGAAGGAGGTTCAGAATTTCATGAGTAAAGCAGACGCAACAGCAGCACGTAGTAACTGAACAGCGTGGCGACTGGTGCAAAACCTTTGAAGTCATGTACAGGCTGGTAGTTCTGTAGACCAGGTCTGAGGAGAATATCGTGTCAGTTATAGGAGAAGTGGTAGAGATCCTGCTTGACAGCCATGAGTAAGCCAGGAACTCCTCGGCTACCCCCAAGTCTTGAAGAAAACACCACACTGGGAATGGCATCTTTGGAGGATGGGTGGGGAGAAGGGATGGTTCTAAGCAGGTGGGCATCTTGGAGACTCCAAATTCTGGTGTAGCAATCCTGACCAACTGGAAAGGAAGGGACACCAGAATTCAACATCGCACAGAAAGGACTTTATACAGCTCTGCAATGTTCTCATCACAGGAGGAGAAAGTCTATGGGGAAAAACCCCCTGACCGTTTCTACACATGCTAGAGGCAAAGTGCTTACCAATACTTTACAAAACAGAAATTCTACACCAAACACTGCAGAAGTAGGAGAAATGTGCATTTCCCATTAGAGAATAAAAGGTACAATAAAACAGTATTTAAAGTGCTTTCCTCATTACCAAGTTCATAAGCAAAAGAAAAAAAAGGGGGGGGAGAACTCTCAAGTTAACCAGAATTCTTCCTTCTCATTATTCCATTGCTTATTGACAAAGCCAAGGAGAGATGGTCACTATGTTTACAGTGACAGTGTGAAACTTGGCTATACTTTGCTTCATTTATTATTACCTTCCCTCCTAAAATAAAAGATGTATATTCATCAAGATGAAACCGAGTGGCATAGACAGTTCACCAGGAGTTATGCTTACGTGCCAATGCTTCAGCCTACCACCACACTACCCACTTAAGCACCAAACAGCCATGTGCAGTCTTTAGTCTCTGTATGAAGTTATCACCAAGTCTCTCATTTACACATTGTTTCCCCGAGTTTCAAGACCAAGTGTTTTGTGCTCTGCTCGAGACACACTGTGGAAAGGATAACGGGACTTCTGCAGGACGCAGCACATAAAGCTGTTAAGTGCTACAGTGGAGTGATTACAGTAAGTGTACGCTCATTATTTCTTAATTTTCATACCATATTACGGTATATCTACAGCTAAATTTATTCTGAATTTTAAAGAATTAACAGCTTTACAGCTTCCAACAGCTGTAGTTAACAAATGCTCTTCAGGCATAAGAAAATCACTGGCATGCACTCTACAAGTAGAGGGGGGGGAAAAAAGCCAACCCACCTGCTGTAAGAAGTCCTTCCTCCTCATTTACGTGCAAAGGGAGAAGAGCATATTCGTTGTGATGACCTTTGTACTGTTTCACACACTTTGCCGTTCTCAGGTCCCACAGTTTTATCTGCAAGTTGAGGAAATTGTTTGAAAGAGGATACATTAACAAAGCAGAGAGCAGTTGATGGTTGATGAATAAATGGATCTGGAAGAGGACTACCACCCAGTTCCCTACCACCCCCTGAAGAACAGGCCAAATCCACCCCCCAATCCACCCTTGGGACTGGGATAAGCATCTATCAATGCCCAGATGCTAGAAGGAACAGAATACTCTCAAAGCAACAAACCCATACCTTCCCGGCCATATCTGCTGCCATAAGATAATGTTCAGCCTCAAGAAGGCGAATAGATGTCACTGCTGAGTCGTGGAAAAGACGAATTGCTTTCCAGCTCTGGCCCTTTCGGCTGCGTTGACGCACATCAATGCTGAAAATCTCACCCGAACGGCAGCCATTGTACAGCATCGGGGTCTGGAAGAATCCAAGAGAAAAGCACACTGTGTAACATCCAAAAGAATCTTCCAAGTTATACAGACAGAAGCTGTGTCAAGCTTTTGAGCCCTCTGGTGCACTCATCAAATTAGTTTATTAACATGGGCATTAAGAACCAGAATTTTTATTACACGCACCAACATTTTTCAGCCAACTCATCAGTTCCATTCACATCTCAACTTTTTAGCTGTAAAAGTTCAGTTAGGTAAGCAGGAACTTAGTCCAATGTAACAGCAAAACAGGAACTCGAGCTGTCATACTCTGATTTCACCCTTCTCACTAAATCTTGTGAAGAAGTTCACTGGTATTTTATTGGGGTTTTTGCCCTCTTGATGGAGGCAATACACTGAGCATTAGCAAAATGAGGTAATCTGCAAAGAACCAATTTTACAGCACATTATTACGGTGGTGTTTGTACTCACTTTTCTTTTTACCTCTGTACAATTAACAAAAATTACTCCTTTTGTCACAGAATTTGAAATCAAGTCATCTTTTCATTGCTATTCAGTTGTGTGTAAGCGTCAGACTGCACCAGCCCTGCTGTGGGACGGCTATCCAACAGTGGCTGTAACCACCACCTTACGTACAGCGTGGCGAGTCCCATGACAAACAGCACAAAAAGCCCACCAGTGATGCAGTGCTCTGAAAAAAAGTGAAGGGCGCATGGTTGTTCTTACCTGTGTGGCAAACTGTTGTGCCAATACATCGCTACTGGTTCCAAATGTTTGCCGATGCCCTGTCACTACATTGGTCACAAGAACTCGTCGTGTCAGCCCTAAGGACAACAGATTATGTTCATTTAGCTGTAATTTGGGTAGCAGCTGAGAGACTGACGCAGGAAGTCTTTCCCACTGAGACAGAAGGGGTTGCTAGCCTTGCAGATCACCTGTGCTGAAGCAGTTGTCTGCCTGGGGATTCAGGCACCAAGCACAGGACCAGGCAGTGGATATCTTGAAGCTGCACAGCATTCCAGGTCGATCTCCTAGGAGAAAGGAGCAAGGAGACAAAGCACCCATAAAATGTTAGGACAGGATAACTCAGAAAGCTTCTCTGGATTTCCATACTTCTTTCAACATTTTGTCGTGGTTTAGGGCTGGGCCAGCCACTAAATCCTGGACAGACGCTCTCTATTAACCCCTCTCTCTCTCCCTTATTCTCTTTTCTCTTCCCTTCTGGGGAAGCAGAGAAAATGTTAACCAATGAGTGTCCCTGTGCTACTCAACGGATAGGAAACAATCGTGAGACTTCATGATGGTAAGCTGCAGACCTATAGTGTATATAGACAGATGACTGTGAGAGAGAGTGGAATTTATTCTGTAGTCAGAGGGCTGACCCCAGCAGGAAGGAAAAAAGTAACACTTGCCTTACAGCACTAAGCCATTTTTTTAAAGACAAGTGGGCTAGAAACACAAAACATTTACTTTATAAACTGTAGATTAGCCAAAGTTTAACCTGTAAGTTCTTGACTTGCCTATATAAAAAAAAAAGGTTTGAGTAAGTAACAGCACTCTAGATCTGACCCTTCCTCACACAGCTCCTATACAAAGTCTACTAACAGGCAAAAACTAAGTTGCCAGCTTTCGCTTTCTTCATGGCACATCTACCATGGCAGCCTGCACAGGTGACATGTCTAAAACGTGGGTTTAGATATGCTAATTTCTGCTTTGCTTTCAGCATCTACTTAGCAAGGTTCCTTCAAACCAACAATTTAGGAGAGTGAAGTTAACAAACTTGGAAATACCTGAAACAGTCAACAGGAAATACCAGACAGGGGCTGTGGTGAGCTGAAAACAAGAAACGACTCAGCAGATGAATGCCAAGTAAAGGTTTTATTGTCTACCTCTACTTTTATAGCTACAGATAAGGACCTGACGATGCAGCCAATCAGGATGTTCACACTCTACAGCACTTTCCCATCCATCATTTCCCACACTTTATGGCCAGGTGTTCCAAGACTGAGATATCCTGCCCCACACCACGCATACCGTTCAACCAGTGTTCTGGTCGAGAGAACCCAGGCATGCAGTGCTTGGTGTAGTTTTGAACTCCTACTTTTAGGCTGGTCCAAGGTCCTGTTATACTTAATAACAACATAGCTTAGTCTTTTATAGATTGCCTTTGTACAAATCCCAGCTGCTATTTACTCTCTTAAATGATGTTCTCATGGGGATCCCAGTTTCTGCGGTGCCTTGGCTTGCAGCCTGGTGATGTTTCTCCGCAAGGAGGACTTTGGTGGAACTCAGGGCATCTGATTATGGTGAAAGGGCTTAAAATGTCCTACAGAGCAATTGGGCATGCTGGCCTAGCAGCCATCCATCTTCAGTGACTCTTCGAGTTCCTGCTGACTCTATACATTTTTTAATGGCTGTGTAAATAGCATGACATCAAAAAATTAAAATAAGTCCATAACTCTTCTCTAATATAGATTTCCTCTGTATAAACTTAACTGATTATGTCTAAATGGAAACCAGGTTAGAGGACTGTGCTGTGTGACTTGAAGCATGGTTCTGACATCTATCAAGAAAGTCCAATTAATTAAGTCCTGCCTCCAAGAACAAACAAGCACAAACAAGCACATAAAGATACAGCTACAACCATCAGACTTAAGACACAGGATTCTCCAAATCAATCATGCTTACACACAACTGAGCATGAGCTTGTACAAGGAGCTATGGGTTGAGATGTTTACCAGCTTTCCACCTTTGATGAATCCACTGGGCATACCTGAGTAGCTGCTGTGAGAAGGGAATCTGCAATGATTCTAGACAGTCTGTAAGGGAATTTGAGTACTTCTTGCGTGCAGTTTCTGACTATTAGTTACAGGCCAAGCTACTCATGAAAAATCTCAAATGTTTAGTTTACAAATGGGGTGTTCTCCTGGCAAAGTCAAGTACTACATCAGCAGCAGCTCAAAATAAACCAGTGCTTTGAATACTGCTTGTTAATTAATTCTTCAGGTAAGTTCTTTCATCTGTCCACGTCTTAAACTGTTTCAGACTTTCCAAGTTCAACAAGAATGTAACAGTCTCGTCAGCTACTGAAGACAAGTGTGGAAATAATCTTTCCCTTTGTGCTCTTTTCATACCATAACTGCTATCGAAAATTGCAGAGAAAAAACCCCCCAGATCAACAAAACCACCCTACCTGGGTTAGTGCTGCTGAACAGTGACGCTGGAAGCAGACTGGCACAGCCTGGCGTTTCTGCAATTCCCATGAGGCACAGCTTGCTGAAGTGAGTTAAGGAAAACAACGATTTCTCCCTAGAATGGAACAGGCTGCCTAACATTTATAGCTGGGAAAAGCAAAATGCTCTGACACAGCCACAGCTCACAATACTCTCCCTTTCAGATCATTGATGTGCCTTACAGTTTACAATTATCTCTTGACTTTTCATTTCTTTCACAGGAAAGAGCTAGAAAGAACTCAAATTCTTGCTTGTGTATTTTCACTACCAGAAAGACAAGACAAGAGGAATGCTAAGGCATCTTTCTAGTGGTACTAAACAAATGCATGGCCTACATGGATAATTCTTCTCATCTTCACAGGCCGATGACACTGCATTAATATAGTTCTGTTCCTCCTGCACAGGGGAAGCAGGGAAGACTCACTTTAGGTTACATTAAAATACTTTCTAAAGATTATACCAGGTATAGATAGGACTTGGAAGCTGCATTTCAAGTTCAGTGAGGTAAATCTGTGATGTAAGCAGAGGAAAGTGAGTGTCACGAGGATGGAGCCAGGCTCTTCTCGGTGACAAACAATAATAAGACAAGGGGTAATGGACACAAACTGGAACACAGGAGGTTCCACTTAAATGTGAGAAGCAACTTCTTCTCAGTGAGGGTGACAGAGCACTGGACCAGGCTGCCCAGAGAGGTTGTGGAGTCTCCTTCTCTGCAGACATTCAAAACCCGCCTGGACGCCTTCCTGTGTAACCTCATCTGGGTGTTCCTGCTCCGGCAGGGGGATTGGACTGGATGAGCTTTGGAGGTCCCTTCCAATCCCTAACGGTCTGGGATTCTGTGAAAGCATGAAATAACCAAACCAACCAATCCCCAACTCCTAACCAGCCGTGAGCAAGCCCGATGAACTCCTGCCACCTTCTGGATCAGTCCTGAACTGCTTGGCTTTTCCCACGGGCATTTCTATATAGTTTCCTCTCTTTTGGCACTTTAATAGCATGATCAGTCCTGAACTGCTTGGCTTTTCCCACGAGCATTTCTGTATAATGCATTTCTATACAGTTTCCTCTCTTTTGGCACTTTAATAGCACATCTGTTACCTGCCATCTCCCACATTAAAACCTCCTTTTTTTCCTCTCTTCTGGGCTCTGTACGGTCCATTACTGCTTCTTCTACTATACCATCAACCACCACCTTCTTCGGAGACAGATCTGCAGATGATGGCAACGAACTGCTCCCGTTTCTTCTACTATACCATCAACCACCACCTTCTTCTGAGACAGATCTGCAGATGATGGCAACGAATTGCTCCCATTCTCCTCTCACCCCAACCAATATGAGGATGCTTTACAACAGAAACCACCAACCCACTGTCAAAGAGGTCCACCTCAAAGACAGAGTTAGTTGCCTTAACCCACTCTTGTTCTTTTGCCAATCCCTAAACATGAGATAATTCTGGATATGGCATTGATATTATTCATGAAGTGGGAAGTCTCCAGAGCAGGAAACGCGGTCTCCCACCTACCATTACACTGGAACAATTCTACATGTATCTATAACAGAACCACACATCTGTCTTGCTATCTCCACCATCTTTCAATTTTTATAACTTTTTCTGTTTTCTAGAAAACTTAATTTCCGGGGCAATTACATGAGAGGTCTTCCTCGAAGTTAGTTGCTCTGTGCAGCACGATGCAGACTTACGAAAGCTGAACTCAGATTTTGCTTTTCTTTAAAAAGGATATAAAACATGAGAATCTGGATGAGTCAATGATGCCCAGCACACAGAATTCACCTTCAGACACAAGAAGACATACTATTTTTCTGATCTCTTAATCAATTCTTGAAAGGGTATTTCCATGCAAAGATGACATAAAAGCATGTGCTGGGCACAATCCCTTAGCCCACTAAACAGCCCAGTAATGGGATATGAGCATTTCAGCCTCATACTCCTCTTAAATATAGGATACACAGCAGCACTGAAGTCTGTCCAAACACAGACTGAGGCACCAAGCACATCCTATTATTTATGAGATCATCCTTAAAAGAATGCGAGCATGAAGAGATTATGGAAGCCTGTTTTAAATATGCTTCGTGTTCAAGGGTAAACACATTTCCCCAAAATTATTTCTAAGAAAGAAGCATGCAAATCTTAATAGTTCCTGGCCCTCAACATCAGTCTTGTCAGCTACACTGACAAAGCAAGCACTATCCTTGGAAGCTGGTACTTCCAGATAATCTGTTCCAATTGTAGCATAGCATTCCTGAGAACTAACACTGGTACTGAGGACTTACAGAGACAAATTTACTGTGATTCTGCATTCACCCAAGCTCCACATTGCCAACTTTTTCTGTTCTCTCCTCCAAACCCCTTCCCCAACCCTCATGCATTTCCACCTGTGCCTCCCCAACAGCAGCGCTCTGAGAATGCAGCAACCGAAGGAGGCAGGAACAGAACACAGTACTTTGCGGTTTGTGAAGTAGAGGTTGTCGTACATCTCCACAGTGAGAGACTCCTTCCCCAAACCACTGAGGTTGATGATGCCATATTTACATCCTCCGTGCTCTACATCGTTCACGGTGAATATCCGTTCACAAGCAACATCTGCCTGTAAAACAAAAGCTTTACTGGTCACACTTACTGGAAACTCAAAGGAAAAAACAGCTTGAGGGAGCTACATTAGGTCCGAGATGAAACATATTACTTCTGATCCCTCTGGCACGATCTGTTCTCCATTAATCTGTAAAAGCAGCAGTCAACTCCTTTTTATATGCATGCACGGAAAAACATGAGTCAGAAGAGTATTTAGTCTTTGAGTAACAATAAATACTCTTTCCAATTGTATCAGTTCTAGACACTTACTCTGGCTGATTAGTAAGCACAGACTGGTATTGGAAGAGGACTCAAACCAAAAACTTAAACCTTGTCAAAAGCGAATGTGGAATTCTGCTGTTGGATCACAGCAAAAAGGCCGGTGCTACATTTCAACTTCTCTTTTATGACACTAAGTTTCTGACCTCCTTCTGTCTTCAGCTCCCTATGCAGTGCTCTGTTTACAAGGCCAAGAGCTGGTCATGGAGAGCTCCCGACATAGACTATGAAAGACAGCTGCTCTAGAGACCTCTCTTGCACACACAGCACCATCAAAACCAGTAGAATCTGCCTTCAGATCATGAAATGGAAAATGATCACTGATGTTTACATAGATTCTCTGGTTCACAGACTCTGCCACTCCCAAAATTGTCCTCTTCCATTTTCTTCTTTCTCTTAGTCCTCTCAACTCTCCCATCACAGCCCTGCACTAATTATCCACTCCTGTTTTTTTCCAAGAAAACATGTTGATCAGCTTAAAAAAAATAACAGAATCACTTTCATATCCAACCTTTTAATAATTTTCCTTTCTAGGTAAGGAACAGCTTCTTCCTACCTGTTTAAAATTACTGAGCACAGACTTTGAGAACTGGTACAACAGGAATAGCATATCTTTGAAAGCAAAATTTGACCTATGGGATTTGATTTACAAGATCCTGAATTTTTACTGAAGATGAGCTCTCTCTTCATCCTAAAGAGTTAACAGTTCTCATAACATACCACAATTATTTTAAAATTGTTGGTTCCAGCAACTGAGGAATCTGGACTGTGAATTTCTATCTTCCTCCTCTGCATGCAGTTCACTTTCAGTTCATGGACCAGCCTGTAAAAGCAGGTAGGGGAGGAGGGAAGACAGAATTTGGGTAAGCCTAGGTTTAATGCCAATGAAAAGAATTCTGGATAGGATATCCAGAACTACTTCTCAATCACAGAAGACAAAATGCCTGAACAAGTAGCATGCTGCAATTTCCCTTATATAACCCATGAACATGTGCATCTTCCACACTCGTGGAATTTCATCCCATCATTTTGAGCCCCAGCACATCTCCAGCAGCAGAAACACCACCACAGCAAGTCACTAATTTGCCTTCTGTGCTGCTAATGAATCTGAGCATAGCAATTCAAGTGAGGTGCAGAGGAAACAGTCATGTCAGTTGAAGAGCATTAATCCAAAGAAAAGCTGTATTCATAAAGCACAACGTGGCAAACAGCATATATAGAAAAGAAAACAGAACTGAAGTTTTGAACTCTAGTTATCAGAAATTGGGAACCTCTTCTTCATTTGAATTCTCATCACTTTAGTAATCAAATTATAAAAGAATATAACTTTTTAATTAATCAATAGTATGTTCCTCTTCATGCTAAGTGAGAAATGCAAAAACCTGGACAGGAACAGTTGCATTAATCAGCAGAACTTGGTATTGCAAACACAAGTCAAATCAAATCATTGTACCTGCAATAACTTGTGGAGCTGAGCAAACCCAGCTGCCTCTTCTGTAACAGCAGAGACGAGTTCAGTCCAACCCTTGATGTTTTCTGAAAGAGAATAACATGAAATTGTACTCAGTTATTTGCTTGTTTATGATTCAAACATGGCTGTGGTCTTAGATGTTTGGGATATTTAGGTAACTTCTTCCTCTAGCCTACATATATTTCTCTACAATGCCTTAAATTCTTATTATAGAGCAAAACTTTCTATCACAAGAAGACTGCTATTAACTATGCAGTCTTACTGCTGCACTGAACTACTTTTCCATTCATCATTTGTTTTAAATTTCACACAAGCACTTTCTGGGAAAACCAAAGGATTGACTAGAGTTATGGAGTAAGAAAGTTTTTTGATAATGCTCTGGCAAAGCAAGTATTTAAGAGTCAAAATGTTCTTTTCTGGGAGCCTATTCAATAGCCAGATTTTGAGAAGACATGTATATCCACAGCTCCCATTAATGTGGCCAGCAGCTGTTTGGTATCTATGAAACATAAACAACAACAACAACAACGCCAAAACCAAATCAACAGCAGTGCTTTCACAGTGAAGATTGCAGACCTGAAGAGCTCCTTGAAGTGAGAACTTAATTACTTAAGGAAAAAATTACTGCTCGTTTCTTCCAAATGACAGCATATTTAAGCTGAGCTGTGGTTTGTAAAGTTGTAAGACATGGCTTTCAGGTAATTAAAACCCATCCTTGTTAGCTATTTTACACAGATTACCAATATACAGCATCAGCATTAACTCTGCTGTAACTCTCTATGATGAAAAGCCTACAGGCTTTCCAGGCATAACAGAACCACAGAATCCCAGAACATTAGGGATTGGAAGGGACCTCCAAAGCTCATCCAGTCCAATCCCCCTGCCGGAGCAGGAACACCCAGATGAGGTTACACAGGAAGGCGTCCAGGCGGGTTTTGAATGTCTGCAGAGAAGGAGACTCCACAACCTCTCTGGGCAGCCTGGGCCAGTGCTCTGTCACCCTCACTGAGAAGAAGTTTCTTCTCCAATTTCAGTGGTACCTCCTGTGTTCCACCTAATGTAATGTAAGACCTGTCTTGATTTTAGCTGTCCAAAAAAGTTCTTCATTAAAAAGCTGTTTCCACAAAACATCATTAGTATTGCTTCTTCAGGGTCCAGGAATATGATCGGTACATTTATTAAACAGGTGAAAATCTCAAAAACAAGACCCCACTTTGCCAGTTCAAGGCAGGGATTTGAAACCTGGCGTCCAATGCCCTGAATCCAGTGTAACTGCTGAACAAACTGCAATTCTGAGCACAGTTCCTGTCTCTCTCAAAGTTTTTTGACTTGCTTTCATTCCTGAGTGGAACAGCCAAACAAAATGCTTCAGGGACTATAAATTCTCTGCAAAAAGAAATTTTCATTTCTTCAGAAAGCTTAGGGAGCTGTACCACAGTCAGAACTGAAAGGCTTTAGCTTATAATCTGTCCTAGGCCAGAGCACAGTAAAGCCTAATTGCAATCTTTTTCAGAATGTACCTTCTTCTGTTTTTCTTCCTCTTCTAAGAGTCTCAGTCTTTTGCATTCCATTGCCTTGTACTGAATGCTCTCCTTGCTGAGGGGGTTGTGGTTATTATGTCCAGGCAGTAGGCGAAAATAGCGGTTCTTTTCCGAGTCATAGTAAAATCCTGGCAGTTCTGTAAAAAAGAACAACAACAACAAAAAACCAAACAAAAAAACCCAACAAACAAACAAAAAATCACAACAAAAACCAAGGTGTCATTATCCAGGCAAAATCAGATGGATAACTAATTTTGTTTATTGCTCTTTGACAGCCCACATCTTCATAGTAATGTCAGAGGCACAAGGCTCAAAGCTCCTGCTCCCTGCAGGTCCCAAGCACGATACACAGTCTAGGCACAGATGACAGCCTCTTAAAGGAAAATAAGATTTATAGCTTTCAAATGCAGTGCCATTACACAGGTACAGAAGGGATATCGCCACTGACCAAGGTGAAATTCAGACATCACAGAAGCAGAGAGGGTAGGTTTTGCTGCAGAACAAAATTACCTTCCTTCATAAATCAATCATGAGGGGACACTCTTGGTTAGAAGACTAGGTAGGGCAGTCCCCAGTAAAAATAAACTGACAGTGAGGTATCACCCAAACCAGAATAAAGTGATTCACTTCCCAAAACAAGCCACCTTTTCTTCAACACATGGGAGATATTTAGATACAATCAAGAGCACATTCAAGCAATACACAGAGGCTCCTTCCAAAGACGAATTGGGATGAGAGAAACATTCAATTTTAGTGCTTCGCTGTCTGAGTAAATTCACAGAGGCAGGCACACAAAACACTTTGACAGATTTATAATGCTATGTTGTCTCCAGACAAAGGATTTTTTTGCAGAAGAGGTGAGTATTGACATCTTAATTTCAAGATTTTTTATTTAAACCATCTACTACCAGACATTGTATCTGAAGTAACTTTTTTTTTGCTGCTGCTTACAATTCAGCTCCTTCTCATAGAATACCAAGTTGGAAGAGACCTCAAGGATCAGCTACTCCAAACTTTCTTGTCAGCACCTTTTACGTTTCAGCTTAGCAACAAGTGACCACGATTTATTCAGGTCAACAAAAACATACAGTCAGTGAATGCATCAGTAAGGTTCATAAAAGCACACTGCCTTTAGTATGCTGAATCTAATTACACAGCAATAAGTGTTTAGCAGGATACATCTCCTAACATGCTCACAGCCTCTTACACACAAAAGGGTGATACACAAAAAAAGTCTCTTTAAACTCTGGCTTTGTCAGTTGTTAAGAGGTTATAGAGACAGTGGTGTTTCAGGACTCCCCTGTTCTGGAGAAATACACATTCCCCCAGGTCTAGCTTTTGCTAGGGTTGTTAAAGGAGGCAGGAGACCAGAATGCAAACAGGACATCTTCCTCAATAGCACTGCTACTGCATCAAGTCTGGTTTCACCAGACAGATCCCTGATAATAAACATTTAGCCAGAGCACATTTCTTACAGATTACAAAATACACTGAAAGCCCAAAGAGGGATGATTTTCCCCCATCTCCTCTGAAGTGGTGGATTGCTGTGTCTTTTAGAAGACTGAATAACTGGATGCAAGTTATAATTTTTTATATGCTGTCTTATTTTCTTTGCTTATTTAATGTTTCTGTTGAAAGATGTATTTTCAAACATCTTTAGCACATATGAGAAAAGAAACAAAGTTCATTTTCTTCCCAAAGCAACACTTCTGGAGGGAGAAACAGCATTCCATTTTTTAATGGAATATATCAATATATCAGCTTGGCTAAGCACACAAGTTTGCAAACACGAGAAGCATTTCTGGGCCTGAAAGTATATTTGGCCCTGCTCTCTGGATCCTCACTTACTACATCTTTTTATATCACCCGATACATCACTTTTCTCTACAAACCTTACTGTTCATATCCTTCCTTTAACAAGCATGCTACTGACACAGTTACTGCTACTTTTTTCATACAGTCAGCATACAGACACTGATTTCTGACCTGTAAACATGGTCTCTTACCTGGTACTGCAGAGTTCTGTGTTGAGCTGGATGAAGAAGGATCTCCACTGCTGCTGGGGCCTGCGTTCACTGGGGTCTGCAGTTCCTCTTGTTCCAGCCTAAAAACCAGCACTGCCTTCAAGACAGGCTCACTATTGTCCCACATATCTTTCCCACAAAGAATCCAGGAAGCAGCTTGTTATGAACATTAATGGAGTACAATTTTGCAGGGCTGTGATAAGCCCACTGTGTATATCACCATATGCTAAACTAGGAAAAAGAACCAGTAAAAATATTGAGCCTAAAAACCTTTCAATAACATAAGAGACAGCAACATCTTAAGAGCTTTAATTACTTGTTAAAATACTAGAGATGGCTGCTGACTCTGGCAGCACCTTTAACTCTTTTCAACAAAAGATTAATTCTGGGGATTTTACCCTGATTAAAGGAAAAGCCCGTCTTTGAAAATATGTAAGCCTTGACAGCATAAAGTGAGAGACAGTGTGGGTAAAACATTCATGTCAGGTCAAAAATATTTTACCATTCTCTTCATGACAAGAATTTCACTTAAATTTAAAGCCTTTTAATAAAATCTTTTTAATTCTACATTTTGCTGAATGAGAGCCCATTTGTATTTCTAACTTTTCTTACACAGATACAACTAACAAAGCAACTCATATATACACATGTATGTCTCTTTCTTTAGAAACATACTTCAAAAATGCTTAGAGTATTAAAGCAAAGGATTGGCCTCTTTTATTCCTGCAAGAGGCACTAAGGAAAGAACACAGGAAAGCAAAAGAGCCATAAAAATAGCTCAAACACAGGCAAGTATAAGTTCTAAAGTTTAAAATGTAGTTTTCTGAAAGAATCAGCTTTCAAGGCAGATTATTCCTGAGACCTTGTTTCAGTTTCCTGATCTGCTAGATGTGGTGTTATTACCACATTGCTTAACATGCTTTTAAACTTTCAGGAAGATCCTTTAATGACAGCTTTTACAGTAGCAGACACTGAGGCATAAAACAAATGGGCAGGTGGAATGAAGTACTTACAAACATTGTTTTCTTCCCTGAGCTAGCTTTGCATATTGATGAAGAGTTTATGGACTATCAGGCACACCTGAAAGGACTAGCTCATGGAACCACATTTCAGTTTAAAATCCATATACAGTTGTAAACATATGATAAGTTCCCAGAAATCAATGCAATTCCACTCCCACTAGGGATGACAGATATACCAGAAGTACTGTCCACTAGATTTTCAGATAGCAACCCTCCCAATTTTAGATAGCCACCATTCTGCAAATTTAGGCATAACACCTAACAGCTTAACCCATGCTAAGCACAAGCTGCATACACTTGCCTTTCAGTACAGTCATTGCGACCATGTCTTCTGTACCGATGTGAACGGTAGTTGTGCTTCTGATTGCTCCATCCATGCTTTTCTTTGCTTCTCCAGTAATTTCTCTTCATTTCTACCTATAAAGCAAACATACACCCTGACTTCAATGCTACTTGCCTGGAGTGGTCCAACATACAAGACAGTCTCTTAACACAGCCAGTTGCAAATAGCTTCGCAGTGGCCAAGAGATAAAAATCAAGGAAGGACGTTGAAGAAAATAATTTACTTTCAAAGACAAGCAATTCAAAGTCCAAATGTCAGCAGATCTTAGAGAAAAGAAAGGCAAAACAGCCCCATCGCCAGCCTGAAGGGCGGCTGACAGCAGCACGGCGCCGTGCTGGCCGCCTCCTGCACCTGCTCCGCTGAACGCCCGCTCGCCGAGCGCTAACCTGCGCAGAGGGGAGAAGCCCCACCGGCCCTGCAGCCCTCTTGCTCGCAGTCGCCGGCCTCCCAGCGCAACGCGCGTCCTTCCAGGCCCAGGGGCTCTCTCAGCAAAGCGAAAAACCGAAGCGACCAATGGCGGCCTGCCCGCCTCCACGCCCGCCCTGCGCCC
>NW_010198653.1:4168-9695 GCF_000695765.1 Mesitornis unicolor | reverse complement strand
TCACGCTGTGCCAGGCCAGGCCCATACAGACTTGTTTCCAGCACCTTGGTTTCCTTTCCATCCCATAGACTGACTTAGCCTTATAGACTTCCTCAGCCTATCAGTGTCCCATTTTTGCCATCACCTGTCCCCAGCACACAGTTGTACCCAATAATAAAGAGCCAGGTCTCAACTATAATGACACTCAACAGAAATCATATGCAAGTGCCTCAACTTTCTACACACCTTCTCAAGTTTTATTTTTGACCCTTGTTTTGCCTCCATTTTGTTTTATGTAGGAAGCATTGGATTGGCACTGATCACGTTCCAAAGCATCTCGGGATTTACTCCAATTATTCTCTCCTTTCTTCTTTCTGGTTGGAGAACCTGAGTACTGTCACCTCCCCACAACTGACATGAGGGTGACCTCCACTCAGACTGCTTCACACAGATACCGTTTTACCTAAATTCACAGATGTTGTTCACATTAAGTCAAGCAATTTAGACCTTTAATGCTAAAATTCCAAACCACAGCTTGGATAACAGGGGTTTGTGTAAAGGGTCTTAATTAACAGCAAAGTTTTCCCCTATAGACATCAACCTGTAACTTGACGCCTGTATGTTCAACAGAAGCTCAGCAACTGACTCATCAAGGACCAAAGTCTCACAGGTACAGCCATGGGATATTACTCTTGCTAATCTGTGCAAACTTTTCCACATAGATTTTCCCTTTGTTTTAGAGCATTTTAGACATTTAGAGCACCCATCACAGACAGAATTATTAGCTTTGGAAAAATAAAGACCTGGAGTGCATTCCACGACTTCCCCCTTGTAGCCGGTTTCTTCCTCCAGCTCTCGCAACGCAGCGCTTTCTGCAGTCTCATTTTCCTCAATGAGGCCTGTGAGATAAATGATACACAAGAAAAATTGAAAAGGTAGCACTTAATCACAATGCCCTTTCCAAGATCTAATCCAGCTTTACAAATGAGGTGAAACATTGTCACTACCCTAACGCTACAGAGGTACAAAACAAGACATTGGGAAGGATTCCAGTTCCAGGATTCATCATGCTGCTGCCCACGTCTTCAACTGATTTTCTACAGCAGCATGCTACCTGCCCAGGCAATGGCATTAAAATTCTGGTGAGGGGAAGAAGCCAAAATGCTTTGACTCTTACAAGAAAGGAGGAGTGGAGGGAAATGCAATACTCTACTGCCAGAGTAGTGCGCACAATGCCTCCAATCTGCTAAAATGAACTATGTTTACTTTGTATCCTTCATTACCAAATATTCCTATTTCTGAATAGCACACTGAGCTACAGAGCTCACCACGATTTTCTGGTTAGAGCTACTTCATTAAGATCGACAAGCCAAGCACATCTAAACACACTTCACTGTCAGCTTCATGGGACTCATCTTAATGTTTTGGTCACTTACCTGCAGGAAATTCCAAGCAATAGCCGTTAATTGGGGGCCTGAACTGTTTCACCAGGACAACGCAGTCGTAGTGGAGAGTTCTCTGTAGTACTGCTATCACTGCTACACCTACAAACAGCGGTGGAAGACACAAGTACGTAGTATGTGAGTATAGCACAAAGTGGGTAGTTAGTGCTAGGTCTGGAAAGGAACCCAAGTGCTGCTACTCTGAGCATTAAACGTTTAGATGCCTGCTCCAAAATCCTCAACTATGAATTCAAGCTTCTTGTATTAAGTGTGATGAAAGATAAAAGCCCAAAATGAGATCTTCCAAGTATCCCAGAAAACAAGAGGCACACATACCAAGCAAAACCATGGCTTAGCCCACCAGTATCTAGAGAAGGGCCCTCTTGCCTGCAGAGACCATTTGGAAGCCACTGCATGGAACCTCTTTCTACACTCCTTCCATGGCTAAATCATGTTCCTCTTTTGCCCAAAATGAACTGGATCCCTGGCCCCTCACAGCAGACCCAGTTCACCAGCCTGTGAGCTACTCTGTATCAGGGCATCCATCCCATCTTTGAAATGGCTGCATTCTCCTAAGATGAATACAATAATCTTGAAAAAACACTCCTACCAGTAAGGTTCTGATTCTTCAGCACTTAAGGCAGCACTTCATTAGCTCAGGGGTACAGCAAGCTCTGCTGAGCTATTTGTTCCCATCCTCATTCATTCAGAAGTAGATTGGCTCTAACTCGGCACTGTGAGTTTCTCAGAAGAGCTTTCACAGGAAAAAATGCAAACAAAAAAAGTCACCAAAGTCTCACCATCAGCTGAAACACCCTTTTTGTTGCCAGTACGCTTTACAGTTTCCCAGGTTCTGTTTAACACAGAGAAAAGAACAAATGAATACATTAAAAGGAACAATATCAACTTTATTTTTAAGTCTTCTACCCTTGCTACTTTCAAAGCAAAATACGTCATTACACAGTGAGGCCCCATGAGAAATCAGCAGGTCTTAGGCAAGCTCTGTCATGTACTGGCACTATAAAATCTCTGTAGTATCATTTTGGTTTGCCTACTTAAAGGAGGGAGAGAGAAAATAGTTAATGAATGATTGTTTAAGATCACTAAGACATAAATGACTGTCACAGAACAGGTAAGTCTTATAAAAGTGATCCTGGAAAAGTGCAAAATGAAGCAATTTCTATATAAAACATGTCAGACTCTGAAAGACAGTTTTGTAACAAGACCACATGCATTCTATCTCGGTTTTGCCTAAGTTTTATAGTGTAAGCTATTGCGAACTCTCAGCTCAGTTACTTGAGCACATGAGGAGCATAGAGGCAAGGAAAACCAAAGCCTCTCTCCAAATAATAAGCAATGGGATGAGAAAAAATACAAAAAATCCACCAGCAACAAAAATCCTTTCACAAAAGCTCCAATCTTTGCTATTTTTTAAAAGGATGCTTTGCAGATGAACTGGGAAGCACTAGAGAAAGCAACCAGTGCAGAATCTAATACGTTAAGGGGAGAGAAGAAAAGCCGTGTGGTCACATTTAGATAAATACAGCAAAATCAAAGCATGCAAAGGAATTGGACAGGCGTGATAATATACAAGAGGACAGAAACACATGAATCATGCGCAAGATCCAGCACTATCAGCAGGGAAAAAGGAGCCCTTAATGAAGGACCAGAAAAGCCACAGGATGGCCTCTCTGATCATCAAAGTCCAACTGCAAAGCTAGAACTTGCTTCTGCATAGTGTCTTTACAAGGGACAGCAAATACAAGGTAAACCAGGGGCCAGTGTGCCCAAAAGAATTTAGGAGCCAAATTCGACCCCACATGCCACACATCTGCAAGAGTAAGACTTTTTTTTTTCTCTCTGAACAGCACAAACTATAAAGCAATTACACAAGGAATGGATCTCAGCTTGTTCTGACTAACAGGTTTGTAATGCTCATATTCTCTAGCCTGGCGCTAGTCCATACATTTGGGAACGCTACAGGAATCTGAAATGCTGGAGAAGCAAATACCTGGTTTTACCAAAGGGATCAGTGTAAGTTGTTTCTTCAAGCTTCAACCATCTTCTTTCTACGATTACCTAAAAGAAAAAATTCTTTGTTAAATACATTATAAAATTAACCCCAAAGATATTTGGGGGCTAAGGGGAGAAACAACACGACTATTTTTGGATTATTTTGAAGACAAAATCTCAGCAGCAGAGTAAGTGCAGGAACATGCAACAACATTCCTGTAGCTATTATGGAAAAAAAACACTTACTCCAAGCTCTTGAATAGGATTAGAAAATAAGCCCAGTAACGTTTCTTAACATGACTTTTGTAACCAAGTTGCAATTAATTCAGTGCGACGTCATGTACTGGAAAGTCCTTCTCTTTTTAGAAGGATTTTGCAAAGGTCACATTTCAGCTGAGAAAGAAAAAAGGGTCACTGGCCTGTGCAGACTTCAGCTATGCTGGTGATTACGAGGACCCACTTGTCAGAGAGCGTGGGCTAAGAGCTAAGCACGTAAGACTGAAAACCAAACTATTTTGAAACTTTCCTACATTTTCCTAGAAGAAAAAGAGAAATTTTATTGTCATATGCTTGTCAGGTGCACAATTAAAACCTGTGGAAGCTGGCCCAGATGCGTAACTTCTGCTTTGCTAAATTCCCTATTTAGGGCCTGAGGACACTTTGCAGTGTGTGTTGCATTCACCATACTCTGTTTCAGAATGAGTTATTTTTATTGCTTTATCTATTACTTTGATGGGCAAATCACATCTGCTTTTGCTTACAACAGCCTGACTGTGGGTTCCCAAAAAGAGGAAGAAGGAAGTAAGATGAGCTGCTGCTTTCATGGAAGAAGATATTCCAACATCAGACCACGTAGTTACTGAAGAGTTGCAGACCCACTTTCAACCTATGGGCCACTGGCAAAAGCGTGGTAAATACTCTCCTGTATTAATCTCACAAAGTCACTGAAAAAGCTAAATTGCTTACAACACGTAAGATCTAATTGCAAACTTTCAGTGACACCAAAAAAGAGAAGTAAGAGGCCTTACATAAATATATTTAAGGAAAAAAAGAGGATAAAATGAAAATGTTGCCTGCAAAAACACAGGTCTTAACAGAAAACCCAACCCTTACAAAAACTAAACCCTTCATGCTCGAGAAATATTCATATTAAAACACTGCACAGGGGAAAAAGCCATAAATATAACCCAACAATGCGAGTTTCTTCTTTCCTGAAAAAAGTTTTGTACCTTGAAACCTGAAGAAATTACAACACTGTGTTCATTCCAAGGAAGGAAGGCTGGATAAAAGAAAGTACCTTTGTGTTATAAGAACAGCACGACACTATTGCCAAACCTGCCTTTAACACCAAAGATTAATGTTTAAGAAATCACTTAAAAGAGAACAGAAACAAACACAGGCAGTTCAAATTAGGGTGAAAGTGCTCCTCATAAGCACCCAGAAATACTTCCAAAGTCCTTCCTCAGGACCCCGTCTTTTCTGCTTCTGTGATGTGAGCACAGTAATTTTGAAAAAATCTTACTACCTCCTTACTAATGTCTTTAGAATAGAAAATTATCTACATTCAAACCCTTTCAGAAAGCAGCAAAGAAGATACAAACTTAAATGCTAAGGCAACTCTTAGAGGTTCATCCTGAAGGAATGGAAAACAAGGCTGAGTTTCGTGATCCATGAATTTTCACAGTCTCTCAGAGGTATCAGCATTCTTTCTGACCATTGAAAAGAGCCTGAATAGACAATACAAGAAACAGCTGCAAAATCTGAACAAAAAATAAGCTTGAAATAATGCAACACCGTAGATTTCTCTCTCCCTGGTGATAATTTGTCCGATTATCTCAACAAAGAGAAACGCCGCCTTTTTTAAACTCTCTGACCATCAGGAAGAAGTGTTTTGTCGACTGAATACATTTTACAAGCATACACATCTACAGCATTTCTTACTCCGCACTCACAAACATTCTGTTCAGTCTAAATAGTCGTTATTTAACATCAAACAAATGTGTCAAACCCAAACATTTTATACCTCCTCTTTAAGAACGGATTGTCTAGCAGTTTTTGGAACTTCTGTGGATGGCTCAGCTGCCATTTTCAGG
>NW_010198653.1:0-4137 GCF_000695765.1 Mesitornis unicolor | reverse complement strand
TGCCAGGCTTTTCCTCTCCTGTGCAAAGTCCAGATTACTATGAAACAAAGTCAATATTTGCTTTCAGAGTAAAGTTTAAAAGGGTCATTTCTGCATTCTAAATTAACAAACAAAACTCGCTGGAGAAAGTTAGGGACATATGATGGCAAGTGCTATCCACATTTTCAGCTCCACCCAATGGTTTCAGAGTCAAATACTTCAGAGAAGAAGCAGAAGTGTGGGTCAAATCCCTGAATTACATAGTTGTAGTGGTCCTACCAGCTGTGGAGTAGCTGTGCTGGCTGAAGACACCCTCCTTAATTATTCCAAGGTCAGACACGTGTGGAGACACAACTGATCCATTTTAGTCAAACTGTTTCATTCTGGTCTAGGTGAAGTGCTCTATGAACACAGCATTATCACAGCAGGACCACGCACTTCACTGTGAAAATGGAAAAAAAAACTCGTACCAAGAGGACTTTGGGGGAAAAACTGTCTGCTATTGAGAAAGAATCAGAGCTAGAACCTACCTCGTTCTTACACACATCACAAATAAACATGTAAATGACTCAATCCTTCCCCCAAAAAACAAGGTCAAAAAGTCACCCATGTGTTGCAAGCCCAGGTGGCATGTGGAGTTAGCGTGACCAAAGCGTGTCGTCCCCCAAAAAACAAGGTCAAAAAGTCACCCACGTGTTGCAAGCCCAGGTGGCACGTGGAGTTAGTGTGACCAAAGCGTGTCAGTCTCTCTTACTGGGAATGACGTGGCTAACACTGTGCAAGAGGCAGCTGAATACGTGCCCAAAGCAAGGCTCTGTGCCTGCAGCTCCACGCCTCAGCCTGCATCCTGACACTCCCTAGGAAGGCAACATTGCCCACTCCCTCTCTCAATCCATTTCTAGCTGAAAGGCACACCAGGGAGCAGAAAAATAGGACAAATTAGAGATTCACCATTAGTCCCCTGTCTCACTGCAGAGCTACAGGGGCACTTTCAGAACAGAAACTCTCATTCCAAGGAAGCTCATCTCTGATACTACATTGTAACACTGAAGTCCTGAAAATCAGCATGAATCGTTAGCAAAAACTCAGTGTAAAGAAGCAGACAAGTTTAAACATTAGGAGAGACGAGATAACCTTAAAGATCTCGATCATTCTTAGCATTGATAATAAACTTCCCATGGCCCACAGGAATCTTTCCATTGACTTGGACTAGGGTTTAGTAAGGCTCTGTGGGGTCTCTAGCAATGACCAGTACCAGAAGTGAGCTATCACCTTCTCTGTCATACCCAATTTTAGCACTTTCATATTTTACTTCATCTTTATCCTTTTATGACAACATCTACTGCACATTTGTGAAACATTTAAGTGCATGCAGCAACATCAGCTTTCCTACATATAAGATTTGCATTTAATTCCACAAAGTAGTTAAGAGGAATACGTTGTAGAAAATATTTTTGGTTATCAGCAGGATTAAAACTAAGGCCCATAAATCCATTTCCTCAGTATGAATACAGGGCAGGCTCCTTCTCAAGTCTTAAGGCAGTGCTGGTGGATGAAGTAGGTCATAGTGGCCAATCATTCAAATTGTCTTTATGTAACATAAATCCTGAAAAGGAACCATGACTTATTAAATCCAATTCTGTTATTTCACAAACATGTTAAATAATCCTTTCTTAAAGCAATGAAGCTCCATCTTATAACAACGTAGGATTACTATCTACCTTATTATTATCCGATTAAAAACTGCTCTAGAACCTCACTTGCTTATCTTCCAGTTTCTAACCCACGTTAGTTCAGTTACCTGTTTACCAATTTGGTCTTGAGCCAGCAATGTCTCAGACTCTCTTCACTTAGGATTTAAGAGCTGCAGCTGAACAATGGCCATGGTATCTTGCTGTGACTCTAAAATACAAGATCAAGCTTTCCACCAAACTTAGGCAAAAGCAGCACAGGCCAGCATAGCAGCCCTGAGGTTCCTGGTCATCCAGAGGAAACCCAGTGAAAGAAGGCTCTGTGTGAGACCCAAAGTATCCAGCTTTAAAAACATAAAAACCTCACATGCCTAGCTACAAAAAGTTCACCTCCTATGTTCATAAAGAATTACAGCCTTTTCGATTGACCACATAAACATATAAAGAGAGTAGACAGTGATCCATATCCTCGTTAAACTTTTTTGTTTTTAATTGGGCTTCCTCTCTTAGTGTCCCCTCACAGGAAATCCCGCTCCATTGATCATATTAATCCTTCTACATAAGCTTGCAAGTACCAGCATATCTTCCTCAAACGTGGATTACCACAGTTGTACCCTAAATCCCACAAACAGCTATAGCAATGGCCTGTACCAGAGTATGAGACTTACCTATATCAAATAAATACTAGAACCTCACCTCACAGCAGAAGTTGTGTTCAACACAGCTTGGTCTCTCCTGCAGTGGAGAGATTCAAGAGTGGCTTGCAACTTTAAGATTAAAAAAAAATACAGCTTCAGTGGTTTGAATTATCACTAACATCTAAAAAGAGTGAAAGCGAGAGAGACTCATCTACCACAGCTTCTGTAGTTTTGATCTCCTCCACAAGTGGGTGCAGTAACTCTACGTATGTGTGACATTTTAAAAAGTTCCACCAAACAAGTAACTTTTTCCAAACTCAGTTGACTTTACAGAAGTGAGAATTCTGCTGTTAGAAAGCTGAAATCCCATTTGGTTAAATGAAGGCTGCAATTCTGGTATCTCACGTTAGTCATACTGTCATAGGTGGCAACACCTTTTGTTCATAAACAAAACTAGCTGTGACTGAAAATTAAACTTAACACTACAATGTTAGGTTTCTAAAGCCTTAAGTTAGGTGTCAGAACAGACCTTGTCTCGTGGTCCTCAGACAGGAAGATTCCTCCGTCTCATAAAATTTCCACTGCATCCTTTGAGTTAAAAATGCAACACAGCTTGCACAGCAGCCCAGAAACATGACTTACAATTACATGAACTCTATGAATATAAATTTGTAATAGTTATCAGTGCAATTTTAAGAATATGCCAAAGTGTCCACGTTTATCAGCCTTCTTAGGCACTTCAACCTTCAACAGCACTTAAAATACAAATTATGGAAAAAAAATGTTTGACCCACTCCTACCTTCTGATTTTTGTGGCTAGTATTACAGGCTACGGTTGGCAAAATCATGCTGCTTGTTGCATTTATTTCACAGGGTCAAACTCAGACCCAAAAAAGGCATACCATTTATAAAAGGTATAACTTTAGTCCCACTGCTTATCCCGTTATTGAGTGGTTTCCTTTCAAGGCAATGTCCAATCATTCTAGTTTCCAAATTATCCTTCCCAGAAGTTAAAATCGAAAGCCAACTGAGGCCTCTGAATCAGCTTAGAGAGTAGTCAAGCTACTGGGGCTTTACATTAACCTACCCAAGTCACGCTAGATGGATTAGCTTTTCTAAATCACTGTTCGAAAGGTACTCTCTGATCCAAACCACATATCCCAGCTGACAGCAATCAGATTTAATGGAAGCTCAGCAATGGTGCCCCGAGGCAAGCTCAAGATAAAACAAAATACAGGGTTTCTTACAAAGAAAGGGACACCGGCAGTGTTTTATGCACGATTGAACCAACATCCCACTGACATACGTGTGCTGAAGACAACCATCACTAAAAGCTCCTAAGCCACTGAAAACTTGCTACCATCAGTCAGCGCACTTGCATTTCAGCAGTACAATTCTAGCTACAAAATCAACTAAATAGCAGAAGTTGATGTGGGAAAACGAGCAAAAAGTGGGGAATGTGTTTCAATTTTATCACGTTATTTAGCAGTGTGGATGACCCACACGTGAAGAAAGCATCGAATGGAAATGACTTGGCCCTCCATGCAGGGGACACACCGGCCCAGAGACAACGGCAGAACCATGGGACTTAAAAATAACGTATTATTCAGTTGGTACTTGAGTCTCCCCAAAATAAGATGAAACGCAGCCGTGCTCGAGGAGAGGGAGGAAGCTCTGTCGCTGCAGAGCTCCGTTATAACCCTGGAGAGATAAAACCTTACACAAGCGCATGCAAAGCAGGAAAGCAAAGCCTGCCACGCGGGAAAAGCCCCCGCAGTTCCCTCACGGCCGCCCATGTTTGATACGGAACCGCTTAGAAACCCCCCACT
>NW_010198652.1:46191-46436 GCF_000695765.1 Mesitornis unicolor | reverse complement strand
GGCAGGCGGCGGGAAGGGCCGAGCGCGCCGCCAGCCCCCGCGGAAAAAGCCGAGCGGCCGCGGAAACGAACGAAGCGCCCCGGAGGGGAGGCGGAAAGAGCCGAGCGGTCGCGGGAAGGCGGGAAAGGCGCTTCCGCTCCCGGGGCGACCCAGCTCGGAAAGGACCGAGAGGGGCTGTAGAGGGGCGCGCGGGCAGCGGGGCCGAGGAGGCGGGAAAGCCGCGACCGCTCAGGTCGAGCCGGGCC
>NW_010198652.1:34639-46165 GCF_000695765.1 Mesitornis unicolor | reverse complement strand
TGGCCCCCCGAGTTCATCAAGCACGTCCCCACGCACACCGAAAGACCTGCTTCGTCCAGGAGATGCCCTCCCTGGATGCCTCTGGCAGGGCCAACCAGAGAGGGGATCCCTTGGGGGAAGCAGCCCAGACTGCCTTCCTCAAGACCCCATTTCTTACCTCAAGACCCAACCACCCCTTGTCTTCATGGGCACAACATGGCAGATGAGGTGTCATGGTGAGGCCATGCTGCCCTTCCGGCAGCCTGGCATCCCCACTGTCCTCTCCCCATGTGGTGAAGCACTCACATCCTTCATGTTGCTCCTCAGCCTTTTTCACTGCCTGGTTTTTGCTCCTGGCTGCAACTCCTGTCCCACTCCCTTGCCCTATCTGGCCCAGTGGCCAGCCAGCCCCAGCAGCCCAATACTAGGGGCAAGGGTGACTGCTGGTCCATTGTGACAGAAATGTTACCATGAAATCCCCCAGCCCTGAGCAACCAGCCTCCACCAGCATTGGAGGGACAAACCCTTTTTGTCAGGGGTACAGACATCAGACATCAAAGCTGTAAACCCACAATTTTCAGAGCAGTTGTGGACCAGGTGGCAGTTTGCACCCACGGCACCGGATCTGTGCTTCAGCAGCTCTTAGGAGGGATAGATATTGTCACAACAGGGCAGGGGATGAGATATGGGTTTGCATCTCATCAGAGAAGAGAAGCAGCCACGTGCTGCGGCCCTCAACCTCGTCTGCGGTGCCAGCGTGATGCCATTGCTGGGAGTTTTAAATGCTGGATAGGTTAATTTTTTCTAGGAAAGGTTTTTCAAAGATTTGATGCCACCATGGAGCAGAGAACAGGCCAGTTGTGCTCCAGCTGGGTAAGCCCAGCTCCACCTTCGCCAGTTCACACACGCAGCTGAATGCACCCCATCACACACTCTGAAGAATGAACTTCTCAAACTACAACCAGATAAAAGCTATACATAGCCTTGAAGAAACTAGTCTTTATTTCACAAAACCTCAAGATGGCACTACATAACAAGATTTGAAGCTCCAAATCTGGTTCATTTTTGCAGCAGCTTGGCACGGCCACCCCGTGAGGCTGTAACTGCCGCAGGCGCTGTATCAGACGACACTGGTGTGCAGTTTAAATTAATTTTGCTCTTGCCAAGTCCTGTTTTCTCAAGAAGGTTGAATTTATTTTAATTTGCTGAGCTTCATCTTACTCCATCAAAAGTTACAAGAGATGATGCAGAGAGTGTTATAGGTGCACCTTGCCTTTGATTTTGTTGATTACAGTTATCCCAAAATCATAGAATCACAGAATTGTTTGGCTGGGAAGGGATCTTTAGAGGTCATTTGGTCCAACACCTCTGCACTGAGCAGGGACATCCTCAACTAGAAACCCACCGTTGATATTTAAAAAAAAAAAGGCAGTTCAAGTTAAGCAGATAAAACATTGTTTTATTGACAACACAAGCTATGGCTTGGACCACAGCTCATTTTCTGCTTCTGCTGCACTTTTTCCCTCTGCCCTGCCTGTAGAGAGGAGCTCCAAGCCTGCAGCACAGTGTAGTCTCATCTGCCACCCTCCCCATGCTGGCTTCTCATCCTGGGTGCTGTGGACCTGTGCTGTACCTTTGGCTCGTACATGATCCTGGCTACAGTGTACAGCTGACATAATTTTTGGAAATAATTTTCTCTTTAGAGTCTGCTAGGTTATGAAGGCTCAATCTACTAAGTAAGTCTTTTACAATGTCTATTGGGAGCAGAGTTTTTCTGCCATTAAAAGCTTTCGAGACAGGCGAGAAATCTAAAATCAGTGTTTCTAATTTGGTCTATTCATGACAGTGAATGGAAATGCTTCTCTGTCCAAATCAGGTAGAGGTGCAAAAGGCTTGTCTCACAATCACATCCTTTTCATTTCACTTCACTAGATACTTAGGTAGAGGGTTGTTTGTGATAGTGTTTTGACATTTGAACTCTAGCCCCATTGCATAAAGATTTAATATTTTAATGTGTGTTTAATAAAGTATCTTCTGTGCATTTCGTTACCATATGCAGATGTAAATCAAACAAGGCAATTAAAAATATTTTTTAATTCAGCTAAAACATGGACAGTTTGCTGTGTGGATTTTAAAGTTTGCTAAAACTGCTGCATTTCAAGGAGTGATTTTGAGATCAAAGTGTAAAGGATCAGCCTTTGTACTCCTGTTAGGAGGAGTAAAGTACTTCCTGTGAGAAAATACTCATAATGAGCAGAACAAATGTAGCCATCTGAGTACCTCGTCTGACTCATTGATTTCTTTATCTGTTTTCCCATCCTTCTCTTTCCCCTCTGTGTTAATGTTTGTGTTGCATCAGCTGCTTTTGCTTCTCCAAATGACCAAAATCATATACATTCTCCACCAGCACATGTTTAGCGAAACTGGATTGCTCACCTTTGTGCAGCAAACCTGGAGAATCACAGCAATAAGCCTTTAAGGGAATAAGCTCTGGTCCTTGAAGGACAACTAAAATGCACCAACCAGATCTCAGTGAAGGGCTCCTATCAGAAATCTGGGCAACATTCAACCTGAGTGATGAGACTGACATTGGTGGGACTGAATTACAGTCCCCCAGACCGGCCAGGACTGGCCCTGCATAGCTCCTTGTGTGGCTCTGATCCTGCTGCCCATTTAGGGCTGGCTCCTCAGCACTTCTTTGAAAGTCTGTCAACACTGACGAGTTTGCAAAGGGCATCCTGCAGCAGTTGCTGCTTCTCTGCCAGCCAGTTTAGTCTCCCCATGTAACAGATAACTTAAAAGAGCAAATTATTTCAAACTAAGACAGATGCCCCACATAGGCCAGATGCCTGAAGTGATTTAAGATTACGCCCAAATGCTGCATGGCTTTGTTATCTTCATGTCTTGCCCCCTGGCTGAGGCTTAGACCATATGTGGATGGGAGCTGGATTCAGCCCTGACTCATACCAGTTCAGCGGCAGGGCTAGGTGAACATCTTGTACACAACTGCTGTGAAAACTCCTGATGGCTGCTTTGCACATTCCTCCTTCCCTTACAGGTTTTCTATTTACTTTTTTTTTTTTCATCTGAACAGATCTGAGCAAAATCAGGACACAAGGCAAAACCAGAACTTTTTTGGAAGTGGGAGTGGAAGTCTGAGCTGCAAAAACCCTTTCCCTCACTAACATCTACGTGTTTTCCCTCTTGGGGAATCTGTAGAAAATGGCATAGTAATGATGTGCCAATTGCCAACAAAGTCCAACAGGGAGAGGCTGACTTAGGGAGTGAACTGGAATGCTCATCAGTTTTGTCCTCCATCAGTAGAAGTTTGCTCGATGGTAAGTGAAACCCAGCAAGATTAATTACTTTTCTCACAGTTAAGCCTCCGAGGCAAATTCATTAGCTTTGCAGCTTCCAGGCTGGTTATCCTGGGCAGTGGAGCCCTTGCATACAGTGTTGCAGGTTGCCAAGGCCCAGGGTTCATAGAGACTAACAGGTGACAGATAGATCAAGAAAAGTTTGCACTTTCTATCCTATACAAACAGGGCAACCGGTTTTAAAGCAGATGTAGGGGAAAGTAGGGGGTGCCACCATACCCCTGTGATGGACGTGGCCATCCACTAGCGCAGATAAAGCACTGAACTGATGATGACTTTCTGAGGAGAAGACGACAACAATAAAGAGATGTTATTCTGAAACCCAATGGCAGAGGCCTGTCAGTCCTCCTCTTCGGTCTCTGCTTCTGAGATAGATGGAGGCTTAACTTCAAACTCCTGTACAGAGCAGTCTTCTATCATTTCATAGCCTCTCAGGACCAGCTAAAACTGCTTACTCATCAGGATAAGGACAAAATCCTACAGGTTTAGTATCTGCCACAGAGAGCAAGATTCACTGGGCTCCCTGAGCACTTTATTACAGAAGTAGGTCTAAATTCACAGTTAACTCAGAACAAAGTAACCAAAAATAGAAACGGTTTTTCAACATCATCCCACTTAAAGTTAATGAACTGCAGCTCAGGTCTGCCCTCACTGCTCTTGGACATTTATCATTGCTAAAAGTAATAAATCTTCCTGGCCAAATACAGGCTTTACAAGCAGGCAGATTGCATGCTCAATTAGTCCAAGGAAATTGGTCACTTTGCTTAACCCCTGCCATTTGAAATATGGAGCCCCGCTGCCACACCATCCTGCCGGAGCAGGATCACGTTTCTCCCACTGGCGGAGCAGCCAAGGAGGGGAAACCCTCTGTCCTGAGCCAGGGACACAGCCATTCCCCGCCATGCCTCACCTTGTGGGGAGAAGAGAATCTTCCCCAGCTTGCAGGCTGCTGCAGCAGGATGTTCCTGCTCCAGCCAGCCGAGCAATTAATTTCTGAGCCCCAAAAGCTTTTGGTTACATTCTCGGCTAAATAACAGCCCATTTCTGAATTATCAAATATCACCCCACTCAGAAGCAGAGGAGATGTTTCAAGGGCAGGGCAACAGTAACAGATGAGCACAAGCAGCTTTTCAATGCTTTGACAATGTGCCGTGTTTCCTCAGCATAGCCAGTAAAATATATATTCTGGCTCCTTGCGCACACTGCAGCAAGCCCAGCCTAGCCCACCATCTGAACAGCTCCATGCAGACTGGGGAAAAGTCTAGGCTTTCCTTTCAGTTGATGAACAGTGCCTCTTGAAAAACGTTGTTTCCTTGCCACTATAGCTTCACTTTTTCTCATTAAGCTGAATTTCTTCACAACTTGCTTGACCCGTGCTTAATCCCTGTTTAACCATTTCTGGTTTTGGTTACTTTGTTCTGATTTAACTGTGAATTCAGATAATATTCTTCACACAGCATCTTCTCATTGCAGAGACATCCTGGCTCATGTAGCCCCAGTGACTAGTGGGGGACCCCAGTCTTTATCCAAATATAAATGATGAACTGTGTGCCCCCTAAACCCCCTTTCTGCCAGGCTGCCTCCTTTACCCCCATCTCGATCCCCTCCATGACTTAGTGAATGTGAGACTTAGCCTCGGTGCTGTAGTGCAAGCTCAGGTATGGCCTCTTGGCCTCCCTCCTTCTCGATGCCGCTTTCCCTGCCTTGGGATTGACAGATGATGGCCCTGCAGAGGCTTGGTAATTGTTGTTATTCCACCTTATGGCAAGTCCCTCGTGTGCCAGATGTCAGCAAAACTGCTTTGGGCTGAACCTCTAAAGGTCACGTAAGCTTTGAAGAGCATCTCGTGTTTTCAGGTGACAGACTGCCACACAGAAGGGAGAAATAAAATGAATTGCTGACCAGGGAGGGGCTCAGACATCCTATAAGTACCTGTTTACACTCCAAAAAAATGGTGATGTTTTTCTGGTCTATTAAGACCTTTAATCACATACTTCATAGTTTGTGGGCCCCAGTAAACTCAAAAAATTTCTGTTGCTTTACAAGCTAGCAAAACTGATGAGCAATATTGTCAGCAGACATGGCAAATACATTGTGAATGGAATACTGACGTGGAGTAGACAGGTACTGCGGGTACAGAACTGTTACAGACAGCTTCAACCCAGGCAATAGTTGTAGCAGCACAGGGCTGATTCCAAACTGCAACACATACCTCAAAAAGTTGAGTAAATCCCTGGATCCATCAGTCCAGGGATAGCATTTAGCTCCCTTGTCTGAAGCTATGTCCACAGTTCCTGCCTGTGTATCTACAATGAGTATTCTACATGACTCTGCTGGTAAATACCCCAATTCTGTCAGCACAGCCTGCTGGTTTTGAGTCAGTTCCTATGGTATAGAAAATACTATTTAGACTGACTTTCACACTCTGAAAAAATAAATCTTATACCTCCCTAGCTGCTTTTCTGCTATGTGAGAAGCTGGCAAGTACTCATTTGGTGAATAATTTTGGTGGTGGCAGGAAGAGGGGAGCCTGTGTGTGGTGCTCGCTCTCTCAGTTTAACAAATGTCTATGTATGTTGAATAGTTCCAATTTTTAGCATGTCCATTTACTATAAACTCAGGTTGCAGAGTTGTGGGAAGGACAGGGAGGTTATCTGGAAAAGAAAAACCAGTAGAAACATTTAAAAAGCAGTGCAGGTCAATCTGAAGCAAAACACAGGCAAAAAAGAGGGTGGGTGGAAGGGAGGAATGATTATCATTAGCCGCCTTTGGTTTCCATTGCAGGCATGTGCTATCTATTACTAATTTAACTGCATGAGGGAGCCATAATTTCTTTAAAACATCCCAGGACTCCGGTCTGTCTCTCAGCCTGCAATATCCAAACAACAAATTGGGTCCCAGCTGGGCTGTGTTTATCCGTTTAAAAGGAACTGATTTTCTCTTTCACAGTCAGAAGGAAAGCATTGTCTGACAACATGAACTGAGACTCTCTCTCAAACTCTCTGCAAATGGGCAATTTCAACCATTTGGTTGTCCAGGTATGAATTTTGGCTCTGATGGCTTTGACTCTGGCCTGTAACTGGTGGCACATCCCCATCACCCATCCTTGTCCTCATCCTCATCTCCATCATCCATTCCCATCCTCATTCCCATCATCCATTCCACCGGCAGTGTCTGTCATCCCCTTTTACTTACCACCCTTGTCTTCTGCACAACCAACTACATTTTGACCTCTCTGCCCAGATGCATGGGCTTAAGTGAAAATGACTCTAAGCTGATTTGAATCGCAGTTAAACAGGCAAGCAGGAAGCCTTGGCTCAGATAACTAGGTTTAGCCTTTTTTTTAATGCTTGTTTTTGCCTATTGTCTTTCAGGTCGATTTTCATGGACTGCTAACTATTAAAGCACAGTGATTTGTACAATACTTCCACTAGTCTTGCTATTATGTGTAGGTAAGAATGAGATACTGTATCTAATCACAAGTATTTATTTATCCAATTATATAGCATATTTACTTGTGTGGCTATATAACATATAATTTAATTTGTTCTATGAAAATAGTGAGCCTTCCTTACTAGATTTGTGTCAAACCCTCTGAACATAAATTGGAATTCAAATAAAAAATCACATTACTTTAAAGTATTCTTATTTAACTATTGATAAAATAGCTCAGATGGGCACAGTGTAAATGACAGTAAAATTGGCGTTTACAACAGACCTATTAGACAGAAGGGAATTGGACTGAGAAAAACAAATTGATTTTTTTCAACACTATGCTTGAAGTAAAAACTGTGTGTACAGAAGGGATCTACTAGTTTCAAAATCTTGGTCAGATAATCAGGGGACAGGTGTTTGCTTTCTCCCTCCATCTCTCCCCCTGAGGGTGGTTTCCTGGGGGTAGGTGAGCGCTGTGGTGGGAAGTGGCCTCCAGCCTTCCCTGAGGTCCCTGTCTGATCCAGTGTCCCCTGCTTTGGGATGATGGCCCTCAATCCCACTGAAGTGACCCCCACATGCCATTGCTGGCTACAAACATTTTGTGTTTCCAACCCACAGCCATCACCAACAGCCCCAAGATGTTCCCAGTTCCCGGAAAGCTGCAAGGCAGCAGCTGACTGCCAAGCACTCTGCAAGCGTCTGGCTGGGTCACATCGCCCGCTCTGAGGATTTGTATCTCCTGGCTGAATTTTGGGCTGCAGAGCAGCAAGGTTCACAGTGTGTTCACCCTGGCCAGGCAGCAGGCAGCCTGCGCCCACACGAGCTGTCATGCCAACCCTGTCCGCAGGAAAAGGGGAGGCTACTGACTTCAGGTCTCTTTGGCAAGATAACTATTGATTGCCTCTCCTTCCCTTCTCCCTTAACTGGTAAGATTTTATATAAATGAGATGCCACGCAGAGCTATATACAAAAGGATATTATACGATAGGGAAAAGCCAAAGCCAAGCATTTGGCTGAGTTTAGGCTGTTCTGTGCCTTTCCAAGCACGATAAAATTAACTGCATTATCTCTGTGTGTTATCTCTGTATGTGTGCTAGCACTTTCAGAAGGCTAATGGTGTCAAAAAGGCAAAAGAAAACGAGAACAGGTTTGGGAAGACAGCAGAGTATTAACCCTAGAAGAGAAGATTTGTGGTTTAATTTGAATAGTATCATGTTGGAAAGACTCTGCCCTGGATGGAGAGTAAGTTATTTTGAGAGAGGAACTCTCCTGTCCATTTCTATCTGTAGGAAGAGATTAAGGAGGACAACGGCAAGGACGCTGCTGGTGAACAGCACATGGGGACCTCAGGCTGCTTAGTGGAAAATATTTCCTCACTTTTGTTTAGCTCCAGGGCATGGGTGATCTCTAGCCCTCTGCACATCATACCTGTCTCAATCTGCCCAATACATTTAGGTCTTCTGGGAGCATAAGCAAATAAATCCCATGTAAAGATCCATGGCAACAGCTTGGTTTCATTCATGGATGTTTTTGTCACAGAAGGGACAAATTGGATGCTGTTTCTGGTGAACCATATCTGGATTGATCTTCATTTCTGCAAAATGGAAATGCAGTAGAGACTTTGTACTGTGCAAAGCCATAGCCAGGTCTGACCTCCCTCCTGACGTCCCCCACCTCAGATTCTCACGGTTGACTGAGACTTTCCCCCAAATTACAGTAGCTTTCTGTGCTCCTGAGCACCAAATTTTATTCTCCTCTCATTCTCTGGACTTGCCTTCACCACCACTTTCCATCATGGCTACATCATCAACTACAACATGTCAAATAAAAAGGTGGGATAAATATTCCAATGCTGCGTTTGGCTTCGAGGCTTGGCAGCCCTTACAATTACTGTGATTTGTGAGGAACGGGAGGGATCATGAGCTGCACAGTGAGAAAACAATGCAGCACGGTACCATTTCAGTGCCAGATTTTCATGAGTTGGCTGACACAAACGTCCCAGCAAGGCAGAATCACGAGAGCCACAGAGATCCAAAAATGCAAGAGGAAGCACAATACTACAGCAGTAACTCCTGGAGGATGCTGTTTCTGTAAGCACAGCACTGGAGCTCTGTTGGAGCACGCCGACCCCAGTGCAAGAGGAATAACTTCGGGGTAAACAGCTTTGCAGCCCAGGTAACCTGGGGTTACCTTTGTCTGTGGAGGGCACTGGGCTGGATGCTGGTTACTTAACCAAGTGAAAATTTGGATGATGATGTCTGCTCTGCTAGGCTAGCTCACATGAACTACCCTGGGTCAGCCATCTTGGAGGAGAAGTCTTTTTTGCCCCATCACTGATTTCTTTGCACTGGATCCCTGCTTGCTAAGGACACCTCACCTCATGTGGGCTGCTACACAGCCATGAGCCCATCAGTGCTTTGGAGCAGTGTCTGCCATGCCTACAATTGGAATGATAGCGCAGCTGTCAAAAATCCCAATAAAAGCATTCTTTGATCATTTCTTTCTTTCCCCATCATTCCTCTTATGTCATCTCTGCAGGAAGGTATCTCAAGTGATGAAAGATTTGTAGGGAGAGGCGATGTTTCTGATCTGAACAAAGGATGCAGTTGGATAAACCAGGCAGACTTTGGGCCAAGCCCTTCTCCACGTTGCCTACCTTTGACCTGTGGGCCCGTGGAGAGAGGAGCCCACGCTGGAGCAGGTTTGCTGGCAGGACTTGTGACCCTGTGAGGGACCCATGCTGCAGCAGTCTGTTCCTGAAGGACTGCACCCCATGGAAGGGACTCGTGCTGGAGCAGTTCCTGAAGAACTGCACACTGTGGGAAGGACCTACATTGGAGAAGTTTGTGGAGGACTGACTCCCATGGGAGGGACCCCATGCTCGAGCAGGAGAAAAGTGTGAGGATGAAGGAGTGGCAGAGACAATGTGTGATGAACTGATTGCAACCCCCATTCCTCGTTCTTGTGCCACCAGGGTGGTAGAGAAACCTAGAGTGAAGTTGAGCCTGGGAAGAAGGAAGGGGTGGAGGGAAGGTGTTTTAAGATTTGATTTTATTTCTTATTACCCTACTCTGATTTGATTGGCAATAAATTAAATTAATTTCCCTGAGCCGAGTCTGTTTTGCCTCATTGGCAAACCAAAGTAATTGGTGAGTGATCTCCCTGTCCTTACCTCAACCCACGAGGCTGTAATTGTTTTTTTCTCCCGTTGTCGGGTGGGGGGGGGGAGCCATAGAGTGGCTTTGGTGGGCACCTGGCATCCAGCCAGGGTCAACCCACCACAGAAAGCAAGCCCAGGCAGAGGCAGGATCATGCTCCCCCCACCCTTCCAGTAGTCGCCCCCACTCCAAGGACTGGAGGAGCCTGGTTGAGGGTGTGGGGTGGTTTGAGGGACACCTTCCTGCTGGGGGGTCTGTACCAGGGCATGCTGCCCTGCTCTCCCTTGAAACATCCATGTGAATACCATGTCCAGTGCTGAGCAGGATGTGGCTGCTGCCCTGCTGGGACACTGGCACGGTCTCCCTCCCCAGCACTGTGAAACTGCTTCTGGGAGACCAAAATTGTTATTTTATTTTCTCCTTTTAAATCTCCCAAACAAGAACTTATGTGCAGCCTAAGCAAAAGGTCCTGAGGCTGCAACTAGCAGAGAAAAGAGCTATAATGACTGTACATGTTTAATGGCAGATTGTAAATGACTGGTGATGTGTCAGCTGGAGGTCTTCAGCAGAGCAAGACTTGATCTTGAAATGGTAGCTGCTACCCATTATCTGCAATGAGACAAATGGAAATACTTTTGTGTCTTTGCTTGATACCTTTTTTATGTTCCAAGTTTGGAGATTTTCCTTGTTCCTGTGAAGCAGACTGTGCTGACAAAAAGGAAAATCGCTTGCAGCCGGCTTCTGTGAGGGTACTCGTGCTGCTAGCGCAGTCTGAATGCTCCCAGGATGCTTTCTGGGGCTTGCTCTCAGCTCGGCAGCTGCTGCCTTGCTTCCACTGCAGCCAGGAAAGGTGAGGCCCTAAGGACAGAGGCAAACTCCTTCACCTCTTGATCCTTCACCTCGTGCTCCTTCCTAACTCCTTGTGAGGACAGTACAGTCCTGAGGGGATAGCGCTGACTGATTGTCTGCTTCAACCAAACACAGGTACCAGCAATGGCATATTCTGTAACCTCGGTCAGATCAGGTTATCTCTGTTCCCTTTATTTGCTTTCCTACCTTTGACCTTATCCAAGATTTGTGCTCATAAAGAAAAGAATGATTTGTTACTGTGTGTTTTCTCTTACACAGTCTATGGAGTCATATAAACAGTGTATTTTATGACCGAGTCAGGGAAAAAGATGTAGTTCAGATCAACCCAGATTGTTTTGGTTGGGCCAGCCCCTTGTGGTTTGGAGTTATTTCACCCTTTCTAAAAAAAAATCCATCTATATCCAATGCAACAACAACAAGAACAAATTTGTTTTGAAGAAAAATCAAAATATTTTGATGATTTCCCATTTGCTCTGTCTCTGTGAATGCTCTATAAGAGCTATACAAACATCCTGGGGCTTTAGATACTTATTTTTTGGGCGCTGATCTTGGAGTGGTGTCTGTCCAGCGCAGGTCCCAGCCAGCACCCGCTTCCGGCACAATGTGGGGTGCAGCCAGGATGGGATCTGCCTGTGGGAGGCTTTGGTTTGCCCCAGCACAGCTGCCCCCACCATACATGCATTATCGAGGCAGAGCTGAAGATGGCA
>NW_010198652.1:24026-34608 GCF_000695765.1 Mesitornis unicolor | reverse complement strand
GCAGGAATTTGGTTTCCCTTACCGCATCCTTGGGAAGCACAGCTGCGTGTGGGGCTGCTGTGGAGCACACATGGGGCTGCAATATGGGTTTAATTGCATCGCTCCTGGGGTCACGGCAGAGAAAGACGAACTTTTCTCCACTTGCATTTAACCCTGTTTCATGCAGAAGGAACACTGAAGGGTCTTGAACGGAGGTGATCACTTTTTCTAGGCATCCCCCATCTTGCATGGGGACCATGGGCTGTACCCCCAGGCCCACAGGCTGCCTGCTCGCCCACACTCCCAGCCAGAGTGACGTCTCCATGCTATCTCCGATGGCTTTCAGGAATGGGTGCGATGCAGGTTTGCAGTGCACAGCTAGAAAAGGAGAAAAGAATAAAGATAAATATGCATTTTGTATGCCGGATGTCTTGCACACAGGGGCTGATTGCTGAGGGGCTGGCTGCAGGTAGCTGGGGAGGGAGCACTGCCAAGAGCCCTGGGTGCTGGCATTTTGCTGCTCTGTCGAAGGGGGATCGTGGCCTGAGATCTGCCCATTTTATAGCAATAGGCAAGAGAGGGATGTCTGGTGCTGTGCCAAGTACGCAGTCATGAGTGCTTGTCTCTCAAGCCAACATGAGAGAGGCCGAGGAAGACAGCAGGAACTTTATTCTGCATCTTAATTTATAGATGTTTCCTTAATCCTCTCACAGACCTCATCTGTTTGAGAAATCAGGTTCATATGTCATCTGTAATGTCTCCTTCCAGACAAAAAGTACCACAGCATCTGCAATTTCCATAAGTGTGTTGCACTTTGAAGACAGAGATACATGGGACACTTCAGCATAGCTTGCTTTTAAGTGCTGCAGGATTTGCCTCATCAACATGAAGGTCTATTCGCTGTTCAGTGCATGCCAGTACTAGTTTCAAGTTGCTCAGGTGCATCAAGAGCAGAAGAGCCCATTGCTCTGGGAAGGCACTGTCAGCTGATGCATTGCCCAGATCCTTATTTAGAAGGCAGAAATTGAGAGAAGGCCTCAAAAAAGGAAAAAAATAAAGAAACAAAATAATAAAAAAATAAGCCCCATAAACTTTACATAATTTCCTGGGTTTCATTCATTTTGCTATAATTTTACACATCTTCACATTAAGTGCTTATATTGTCAGAGGAGCACTCAGGATAAGTAATGTCACTCAGTGAGTCACAAATGGAAGCCATGTCAGCTGGTGTTGCAAAATGGATCTATAACTGGCTTTTTGTCCCTCAATTTGAGATGATCTAATTCGATTTCTGTGATTTACGGCTAGGAGGAGGATGCTCATGGTCCTCCTGCTCCCTCTGTGCTCCTGGGCTTGGTCTTCCCCTCTTCTGAATACCCTGGGGTTTGGAGGTGATTAGTCTCTGAAAGGTCAATGCATGTATTTCCTGACTAAACTGATTTGTATACCAGTAACTGGAAAAGGGATTTTTTTACCTGTCCTTGCTGACAGCCCAGCATAGGACGTATCACTCATGCCAGCCCTGAATTTGGAGATCATGATAAAACTCCATGTGTAAGAAAAACGAGCAAGGCGTTTGGGGTGAGTTACGGAGACCTGCAAGAATTTACCGCCGCAACACGGAGCTGCCGGTGCTGGTGGCAGTGCCCATGGCAGCCCAGGCTGCTGCCTGAGAACCTTCTCTCCGTGTGTTTATTTATTTGCCATAGCCCTGACACAAAGCCTCCCGCATCTGTGGGTTTCTGTGGGCTTCAGTGGGTTTTGGATCAAAGCTGTGACATGTAAAAATAAACCGTCTATAAAAGCTCACAAACTACTACTTGGGCAAAGAAAGAATTGATGCTTAATGTACTACGTCTGATTTAGCAAAAGAACTGTTGCATCTCAGCATCAAATGCGATCAATATTGAGATAACCATGCATACACAGCACAGGGCCAACGCATTCATCTTTGTGGATGTAGTGTGTCAAGGTCCCTGCAGCCCGGCGAGGCGCTCCCACTCTCGCTGGCAGTGGAGAGGTGGACCTGAAATCTGGGCCTCTTCCCAGCTCACCCTAACAAGAAGCCAGAGAAGAACATTAATGTATGAAACCCATTTGCTTTAACACCACTTCCTCCCCCTGTGCTGGTCACTGCAACCATGAAGGGTTGCCTTTGTGCACCCTGTTCCCTGGCTGCTTACCAGACCCCCATGCTACACTCCTCTAAAATTTGGGTAAAATTTACTGCTGGCTATCAGCAGTAGCAGGACAGACAGACTCCTGCCATGGCCCTGGCAGGTCTCTTGCAGCTTCCCAGCACCCTCTTCCTTTGCTGCATTGTGCTCAAGTCATGAATATATGTATTAACTACAGAATACACTTAAGCAAACATTTATCTTGCAGAGCAATGGCTGTTGTTAAAGACTGCGGGGATGGATGTTTAGGAAAACAAGCCCATTCGAGTGCAGTGCTGGAAATGAGGACGTTCTCACAATAATTTTTTCCTCAGGTTAACAGTTTCCAAATAAGCAGGTGAAATGGTCTGAGGTGATTAAAGCAATAGAGAAGATTAGTTTTGTTATATATAATCACCTTTGCTTCTCTTTTATGTGTGGAGTGATTTTCTCAGCAGGATGTGTTATCTATTTTAGGGAACGCTAGACTTTTCCTTTTTTTTTTTTTTAAAATGTAATTCAGGTTTTTAATCTTTTTGTGTCAATTTGATAGACTGTAATAGCAATTCTGTTTGGTAGTAGTTTCCCCCCTTCCCCAAGCACTTCTTTGCCTTTAATTGCCTTAATTGTTCTAATTTGAATAAATCTCGGATCACACCTTGGGTTGTGGAAATTTGCTGAGGATCTGAGGTGTTCTGTGTGGAGCTGCTCCTTCAGACCCCTCTGTCAGCTCTCACGGGTGGGCTGTAGGGTAGGTGGGAAACCAAAGAAGAGCCTGATTTTGGCAAAAAAAGGGTATAAATGCTAGGCTTCCTCTAGAATGGGTTATGGCTTCATCTCAACTCTATTTCACTCCTGCTTTAACAGGCAATGGATACCTTCTCCTGGCTGCTCCATCTTTTTGAAGAGTTGGAGTCTTGGGTTAAATTAGGCAACTCTCAAAACACACTTGTACTTTTTTTGAACATTGCAACTTTTCCAGCAGTAGACAGAGTGCTGGGGCACTCACTTCTGTGGGATTTCCTCTCCCTGGGCCTCAGAGGAAGGCACTGATTTAAAATGCTTATTTTAAGTGGCTTAAAGCAGCAGCGGCCTTTTTCAATGGTGCTGGGCTTTGCTGCCCTCAGCCCTCTCCTCACTTTGGGGGAAGGATGCAGCTGCCCTTAAGGGGATATTCCCATCCGAAGCCCTGTGCTGCTCGCTGCCTTGGGGAGCTGCAGACCCTGAGCTGCCACTCCACTTTGGGTTAAGGCCAGAGAGAAAGGAAAGGTGTAATTTGGCATCCTCATGCATTTTATTGGGCTAGCTGAGATAATTTCACCCTGGTAAAATACATCTCTCCATCAATCCCTGGGCCTCAGTGGGGCATCATTGCCGAAAGACGCAATGTGGAGAAATGCCTTCATCAATATGGGATGTGTTCATGACGGCGCGTGAGCCGATACGGCCTGTCAGGCACATGATGGGGCGGCGAAGAGCCTGAGAAATTATTTCATATAGAACCCTTGGAAAACAGTCCCCAGAGCAGCCCGGATGAGAAGGGCTCCCTTGGGAGCACTGGGAAATGAGCGCTTATCTGTCAGGGTCATCTTTAGGAGAAGCTGGAGGTGGCCGCAGGACCTGTGGACAGGGATGGGTCCCTGCGTTTGGGATGCTGCCTGTGCCGGGAAGCTCAAATTCAAGGAGGAGGTAGAGAGGGGATTTATTTTCAAAGAAACTGTGCCCAGAAGGCACAGGGTAGCCCGGAGAGGCAGTCCTCCTCGTTCAGCTCCTCTCTCCAAGCCACGCACCCCGAAACCTGCCAGGATGTGGATGTGCTCTTTTGATTAAGCTGCCAGCTCTGAGGTCACTGCCTGCTTTTATAGGAAAGTTAACTGTTATTGGGAAATAAAGAAGGAAAACACTAGATGATTATCAGGGAGGAAAAAAGGTTACAGTAAAAAAAAGGAAATTAAAAGAAAAATAACATGTTGACCATTATTAGTGAGGGAGATGCAAAGAGATAAGGGGCAGGGGGGACACCAAACATATCGTACAGTATATTAGACTTTGGTGCGGATGTAAGTATAAAATGCTCCACAAGTCCTGTAATTGAGAAAATCCATCAAATGTCCTGACAGCTGTTCCAGCATTTCCAGAAGCGATAAAACTTGAATTTATTTCACTTCTGGAAAGGGGGCAGTATCACCTTCTGGCGGCTTTAATGAAATGCCATAAAATTTGAGGAAAAACTGTGCTGTAAAGTAATAAAAAAGGGCAGTAGGCAGCAGGTTGTTTGCTGAAATGCTGTTGGAGGGGACAAGGTGGGCAGACCTGCTCCTGATGGCCACAGCACCCAAACCACAGGCCCTGGGGAGATGCTTCGTGCCCTGGCCCTGCTCTCTGCAGCTGGCGAACCTGCAAACAGCTGGAGCGGAGCTCAGCATGGCTGAGGCTTCGTCCTGGATGGGACACATGGAGGTCATGGAATAACCAGCACATGCCCAGGCTCAGGCAGGGCTGCAGAGGACTTGGGAGAGGGTCATGTGGCTTCAACTCGCTGCCAGCCGGCCCCAGCACCTGGCCCAGCTTGGAGCAGAGGAGGGATGTGAGCGTGAGCACTGAGGAAATTGTCTTATTTATTTATTTATCTTTTTAAACTGTGTCATTTGGTGACAGCAGAAAAGGTCATCACTGCAAAACACCTCCCCTCATGCAGTAGCTGCTAGGCAGTGAGCTTGTTTTCCTATTTAATTTGTTAATTGAAACTAAATCTGTAATACAATGTTTAACTTATTTGAAGACTCCCAGACTCTGTAATTTAGCCCTAATTTGTTGGCAGGAGAGCACACCTTTTGCATACATTTTTCTTTTTGGCTCACCATCATCTCTCACATAATTGCTGAGACAGTTTCCTTCCATTGCCTAATTTTGTGCAAATGCCGCAGGCACCTTGGGAGCCAGCGTTACTACCCCCAGCTGGCAAATATCTAGGTAATATGTTTAAACAAGAGTAGGAGGAGAAGTATAAAAGCAGAAGAGAAAAGAGCAGTGCTGGTCATGTGAAGGCAGCCCTCCTCTCCCCACTACTGGCAGGGGTTGGGAGCAGGGGTCACCAGTCACACCTTGCCTTCTCTGGGTGACACAAGGGGAAAGTGGCCAGGAAAGCAGAGCAAGAGTTACTGATTTTCTCCCAATTATGGCTTTGTAATGTAAAATCCTCCATGCCAAACAAAAAGCTCGGGATGAGACTGTAAAAGCAATCCGGCTAACATGCGTCTCAGTCGTTATGAGCAGTAAAATACTCTGCGTGATGCTGGTTTCTGCACCTCTTGTGGTTGATGAACCTTTTGGGGACTAACTGGAACAGCTGTACAGGATGAGAAGATGAATTACGGGAGTCGTGTGGGTCTGCTGGAGGAGACTCAAATCAAGGGAGGGGATCTCACTGCCAGTGTGCATGAGGTGGGGCTGCTCGTGGTCCACAGCACGCTGAGCACTTTCCACCACAAACCAGCAAATAAGGGGAGACAAATCTGAAAGGTGGTTTCTGAAAGGACTATGAAATTCCTAAGTGGGTTTGTCTTTTCACACGCACAGGTGTATATTGGCCAAATTGGAGAGGCTGAGGCCTGCTGATAACCTGCCTGCTTTATTTGGAGTTCTCAGCCAGAGTCCTTGCTGCCCACAGGGTTGTTGAAACGAGAAGGGGAATGATCGCCTTCAACACAGAGGTGTTGAAATGAGCAAGGGAATGATCACTTTCAGCACTCGATAAGAATTCGGAGCCCTTTTCCCCCAGTTGGTGAAAGGCAGATCATGGCCTTGGCTCTCTTGCTGTGCCCTAAAAGCCCAGCAGTGTGTGCTGGGGGGCACAGCCGTTTCCTAGACTGCTCATGGAAAAGAGCTTTTTCCACAATAACTACTCTTAGGCATCTCATGCCTTCCCATAGGAATTATTTGAGTGTTAGGGAGGGAATTTGCCAAGACTTTAGTGACAGCATATTAGGGGCTGATATTAAAATACACTGGGCATGAGCAGGGCAGAGCTGACCTCCTAGGTGAGGCATGGCGCCATGCTGGCACCACACCAGGGGAAAAGCCAACTCCTGCCCAGCCATGGCAGAGATCCTTCTGATTAACCTGGAGTCCAGATTTCTGCGTGAGGGTTCCCATGGCAACCAGGCTGAAAAGATTAAATATTTAAAAATATGGAAGCAATGCTGGTGTGCAAGGTGAATGCAAGAACTCTGGGGCAAGCGGCGCCTCCCTGCTCCATCCATGTGGCTGGGTCATGGTCCACACAGGTGTCCTGCAGCCCTGCTGCTGCCAGGTCCCCAGGCTGGGGACAGCTGACCTGCCCATCACCCTGCCCATCAGCCTTGCTGCCCACAGCCTCGTGGGGCATCTCCCTGCTCTCCATACCGTTTCCACAACAGCAACTGCAGGGCACAAGGCTGGCCCCTTTCGACAATTGTTCCCATTGCTACCAGGGCTCCTTAGCAAAGGAGGGGGGAAAATGGAATTTAAGTTAAGACCAAACCTTCCCCAGGCTTCTGCCCAGTGCAATGGCATTTATGGAGTACTTCAAAGTTGTTCCCGATAATCTGAGGAGTGGGAACAGACCAAAGAGCACTGCTGATTTGCCTTCGTTTTACAGCGCTGCTGTTGGAAAGCACTGTGTAGTGAAAACCAAATGCTCTGTGGGAAGTGATAAGTTTAACGATATTTTGATGGAAAGTTCTAATCCACTAGAAATGAGTAATCTGTTTTGACCTTCTTGTTTCGTTTCTGACACACTGCTTTACCCGCAGTGCATCACTCGGGTGGCACTGGCACTGCTCACGGCTGTAAGATCAACCTTCCAACTCAAATGGTACCCATCCTACAGTAAACCAAAAAATACCACTTACAGCAATGCAGGATCTTCACCAGGAGTTGTGCATTTCAAGTTTAAGACAGTCACCTCTTTTCCCACCAGTCAACAGTAATTTGTTGATGCAGCGATTGAGTAATAGTGGTAATATTAAAGAAAGGCGGTCCCAGATCTGGTGATCCACAGAGAGGTACAGATGGCCTTCCCAGACACAGTGGAGCTTTAGTGGCACCACAATTTCAGCTCCCATTTCTGGAAAAGAGATATCTCATTTCTGAAATCACTGGAAAGTGAGGGAAGTTGAGTTTTTAATGGCACCCACCATACCTATATCCACGTTTAACATTTCAGCCTTGTCTCTAAGGTAAAGAAAAGTGAGGCTCATTAGAGCCCTTTTTCTAATTAGCTGCTGCAAACAGATTTTCTTTTATAAATGCCTGAATGTAAAGTTATTTGTGTACCTAATTTCTTTTTTATGTTACATTTATTTTTAAGTGTAATTCACTAAGGCTCAAAATTTGTAATTCTTGCAGGGGCATTACAACCAACGATGCACATTTATTACAAGCCCTTAAATTGCTGCATTTTATTTCCATATGCTTTTGAATTGCTACTGAGCTTGTTTTGTGCTCTTCCCATCGTTAAAGTGTATTTTTTTATTGTACATAAATGGTAAATAATTGATACCTGCCATCTGGTGCTAATCAACCTGCCAGCCCGATGTCTCCACCCTGTCCTTTCATTCCTTGCTAGCTCTCCCCCATCAGCGCTTCCCATTTTTTTCCCAGTTTTCTCTGCATCTTCACCTCTTTGCTCCCTGGAGGTGCTTGCAGCGATGTGGTGCTGAGAAATGTGCTGCCCTTCGCCTCATCTCAGAACCCAAACCCTCCTCCTCCTCCCTGTCACCTTTCAGGAGATGCTCATCCCTCCCTCCCCGCCCAAGGTCCCCTCATTCCTGTGGTCTGTCGGGGAACAAAACCAAGTCCCCCTAACCCTTGATGTTGCTCAACAGTGAGTTACTTGGGCTACGTATGCTAAAAACCACATTTGAAAAGCATCCAGTTGCCAAAGCAAAAGTAGAGAAAGCCCAGAGCTGCCTGCAACCAGAGTGTGCTTTCCCTGAGCAAAGCAATTTCTTTCTCTTAGCTTAAATTAAGTCTTCCCAGACACAAAAAAGCCCCTTGGAGGCAGATTCTTGGGACAGAGAGTTTGTGTCTAAATGGTTAAAAGTTCAGCAATGCTGTGAGTGACCAAAAGCAAGGTTTCATAATGGGAAATGCCGCGGAAAATTAGTAGCCAGTATTATTACCAGCCCAGCTGATAGTAACAGCTTGCACTGTGTAGAAATGTGTCCATCCGTGCTGAGCTAATTGTTGATAAAATCCTAGGAGTTATAATTAGCCCCAGTGGGACTCCTCGTGCTGCTAAACCCAAGCGCGTGTGTCCCTGTTTGCAGTGGGGAGCTGCAGGCCAGGGTGATGGCCCAGCGTACCCAGGGTGCAGGATGTGACCCCAGGGTGCAGACCCCGCTGGGCAGTGCCAGACACGGAGGAGGAGAGGATGGGGGTTCTTGGGGGGTTGGGAATAAATGAGCCAGTGCTTCAACCCACCTCCTATTTCCCACCTTTCCATGTGATGGATGAAATACACTGTTATACAATAATTTTGCCATTCTGCCCTCGCCAGAGCATGAGCCCTCCCGCTGCCTTTTCTGCCAGTGGGACAGGGAGGTTTTGGGATGCTATACCTGTCCATCGGTCCATCCTGAGCACTCTATGCTGGGCACAGATACGCAACTGCTCTGGGCATCACCATGGCTGCAGGTACCTAGCTGTCTGTACGTGGTCCTTGACCCCTCCAGCTGCCCCAGGACAGCCCTGGAAGTGTCCCCAGGGATGGGGCAGAGGTGGCCTCAGTCGCCTGGTGGGGTTGGTACCGGTATCTCTGCAGGTGATGGACTTTTTGCCTCTCCCTCAGTGCGTACATGTGAGTGAGCTGGGCTCATCCCCCTGTGAAACCAGTCTCTGCATGACCATGGTGGGTCCCAGCCTGTGCTGGGGCTCAGGTAGCCTGAGCTCTGTGAAAGGGATGTTGCTGCTGGCCATGGGTCAGTCTTTGCCTCTGAATATTGATGTCCGGTGGTCCTAGGAGATGGGAAACACACCAAAGGCTAAAGGCATCCATCCTGATGGACCGGTGCCTGCAGTGTGTTTAGTAATGAACCAAGCTCCTTTCCATACTGCCTGTATTTTAGTGCACAGGGAACAGCTCTACCAAATGTGCCTCCAGCAACTAACTCCCGGAGAGATGCAGATGGGCTTTACTCTGTCCTGAAACCCCCGTTTTGGCAATCTTGCTTCACTGGGGGACGGATCGATCAATAATTAAAACACGGGATAATTAAAATCTCATGAAAACCTTCTTGGAGTCCTCAAAATGAATTACATCAGCTACTCCACTAGCTACATTGTTTGTCCTGATTTTGCGATGACCCCAAGAACGGTGACCTAAGCACGGTGACCTGACTACAGCGTCTTGCTGCTGCAGAGGGCTGGAGACAACAGCCTTTGGGAGCACCAGTCGCCAGTGGTTCCCTCCGGGACCCTGATGCATTTCCATCGGTTGCATCATTCGCAGCACGGCTGCGCACGGGGATGTGGACATGTGCATGCGTGCCAGCTTTTGTTTGGAAAACGGTGTGGTTTTAGCTACTTAAATCCACCAGAAACAGGAACCAGCAGGTCTCCTTGCAGCCGAGCAACACGCTCTCTGGATATGAGCAAGGGCCACTGCGACAGTCCAAAGCTCAGTGAAATCCCACCACGACGCAGGAAGACGAAAGGCATTTTACCTGTTTGCTACCATTGTAAGAGATGAACCTGCAAGCTGGGCCTTTTTTTGTGTGCAATAAAATGGCAGTTTTCCTACAGAAAACACAGACTTTTTCCAGGCATCTACATGTTAAAACACACCAAGCAGACTTTGAACCCAGAGCGTCTCCTGGTCCCTCTGGCAAAGCAGAGCCTCTCTGCCCAGGGATGCTTTCCTGGGCACATTCAGGCCTCTGAAACACTCTCGCTAAATGGCATTCATTAGTTCGGGGGAATTTCTTCAGAGAAAAAACCCTGTACTGGAGCCAGGCGCCACAAACGTGTGATTAATAGCAAGTGGTGGGGTCTGTACTCGCCAGCAGGGGGGCAGAAATGCTCTTTCACTCCCAAATATCTTTGGCACAAGCCTTGGCAACGCTTTCTAAGCTTTTCCTGAAAACTGGCTGTCTTGCGGGATTAAAAAATGCTCTTGCATCAACAGCTGTGCTTACAGGAGCAGGTGAAATGCAGCCCTGACGTTTCCAGGTTGTCCAAGCAAGACCTGACCACATCTTTGCCTGGATGCTAATTTTGGCCGCTGTACTACATTTCCAGGCACACGGAGGGCAAGCTACAGGGTAGGGAGCTGCCCCCCTCCTTCAGCCACTCATCCATGAGCCCACCCCTGCAGATCCCCTCCAGTGGGAGCCTGGGCAGCATGGCTGGGTGCCCGGCCTCGGAAGCACGTCTGTGCTGCCCTGCAGCCTCCGCATCCCTACGGG
>NW_010198652.1:7595-23995 GCF_000695765.1 Mesitornis unicolor | reverse complement strand
CTCCCAAAAAACCCCCTGCCGCTGCCAAGGCTGCCGGCGCCCAGAGCTGGTGCTGAAGCTGCGGACGCGTCCAAATCCGCCCACGTCCCCAGCGAGGCTTCGCCGGCTTTGCAGCACGGCGCGGCGGTGTTTGCAGGGGGCGAGGGGGGGAACATGGCAGATCCCAGGCTTGAATTTTCTCACTCGTGTCTGATGGGCTAATTATTATTGATTGACATTTTTGGAGTTTTTGGGGCACTTTGAGGAAAGAGCAGAGTGTGGGAAGAGGAATATGTTGACAACTTTTTTCACATAATCCTTTCCAGCCCCCTCATTTTTCAGTCAGCCATGGAATGTGTCCAAATATCTGGGATTTTAATGAAATTAAAAGCAAGCGGGTGCAAACCCCCTTGAAGAATGCAAGAAAAAACACAAATGGCCATTTCTCTCCTCTCCAGGCCCTGTGCCGCATGGCCGGAATGGGCATTCCAGGGGGTCTGGTGGTGATGTGGGGATGATGTCCTGGCCTTTGCTCCCAGCCCCACACCAGGGCAGCTCTCCCAGCCCCATGGCGCCACGTGGCCACCCTGCTTGGGTGCTCAGGTGTTGTTTGGTGTGAGCATCTTCCCCTCCCCTCATGGCCTGCCACCAGGTCTCACAATACGGAGTATTTATATGACTGTCCTCTGCCTACATCAAGAGCTGCATGGCATCCTCTGTCCTTTTACAAGGGAGGGAACTGCTTTTGGTCTAGCTTCCCCATGTGCTCAGCTGTCTTAAGCAATGTTTTGAAAGCCATAGCTGCTGGTGTATTTTATCTTACAAAACCCTGCTGGGAGCTGCACCTCAGTACGTGGTGCTCAGGATCCCCAAAAGGCTTCAAGCAGGTTTGACGCAGGAAAGAAAAAGCTCTTTGTATTAATAAGTAACAATCTACTTTATCTTAACTGAACAGAAGTAAGCAATTTGTATTGCATGTGCTATGAAGATGCAGTTAAAGGTGGTTAGAAGGGACAAATGGTTGAATACTGGACACATGAGCACTGACACACACAACATCTACCTCAGCTGCTTTAAATGCATTTGCACAATTTAACCACCACTATTCTCACATTATATTAGGTATGATACAGACCAATGTACAGTAAGTACCTAACTAGCAAGTTGGATTTTAAACTGGCATCAAATTTTCCTTGGAAACAGCAACCTGAACTGCTGGCGGCTGGGAGGCATCACCGCATCCTCACTGCCACGGCTTCCAGCGCTGGGCAGAGCCCGCACGGCAACGTCTCCGAAAGATGCTCCCATTGTGTGCTGGTACTGCGAAGGTACAATCCAGACACAGCTGGAGCTCTGGCTCCTACAAGATATTCAAACCTCACCCTGCAAACACATACTCTTTGTATTTTCCCCAGGCAGCTTGCTTAGCCTTTAGGCTTCCTGGGTTTGGAATTGACTCTGCCTTTTGAGTGGGAGTTTTAAGAAAAAAACCTCAGCAGGTTGAAAGCAAAGGAGCTGGCTGTGCTGACTAACCATTTTGATTTAAGGTGAATGTGGGAACTACTGAGGGGAGAAGCAAAGCCTCCACTTTGTGAGCGGCACATTGGCAGTCAGCAGCTGCACGCACCTAAAATGGATCCTGATACCTGCTGTCCTCAGTTTAAGATTATTAATGTTACTTAACCTAAACAAGACCGGATGGGAGGATTTTCTCCTAGCACGGATTAGTGAGTCAGGAGAAAAATGAAATTCAGCAGAAATCCTCTTAGTCATTTTTATCGGGGGTAGATTTTCACATCTGAATCTCAGCTGCCAATTTGCATGGATAATCTCAGATTAGCTTTAGTCCGTGGTTTTGGGATTTTTTTTTTGTTTCCGCCCTCCTAAATAAATGCGCTTTTGCAGTGACAAAGGAGACAAACAATTCTTTAGGAGAACGTCTGTGACATCTAAATAACAATGATAAAAAGTCCATCTAAAAACAAGCAGCTTGGTGCTTTTGGCTCCCCCCCTCCTTCACTATGCATTATTCATAGTAGACAACAGGATCAAATGTGTACACTCCCTGTGCAATTACCAGGAGAACATATTCAAAGACATATGCTAGTGCCTCTTAGTGAAAAGAGATGTGCAAGTACCCATTATTTACTAGGCACTGTTATAAAATCTGCAAGTTTGACTCCAAGGTTGCAGCTTAATTGACTCCCCCTGGTAGCTCTTGTCATCCATCTAATTCAAGCCATGCAAAAGCCTGGTTGTTGTTTTGTGTGTGTACAATACACTGGCTGCTTTGGCACACGCTGGTGGAAAAAATGTGGTTTGCATCAATTAGCCTTTTTTATAGTGAGGAGAGCGGCTGAATGGCAGGGCATCTGAGAAGTACATAAAACTTCAGTGCTTCACTCAAAGCAAATCATCACTGAGGTCAGCTGTGTTACCATCACAGCTGCCTTTGACCCTGCTCCTCCTCAGCACAGAAGCCTTGATAAGTATCATCTGCTCAGTTTATTGCCTTCTTGATCCAATAAATGTATTTCCTGTGAGAAAACCCTTCTGTGGGATTTATTTAAATCAGCCTCCCCAAATTCATCTCTGCAAACTTACTTCCTCTTCCTCCCACACTGCATGCTGTAAGCTGCAAGGATCTCTGCATTGATTCCTTTCCATATTCCCTCCCCAGGCAGGCAGTAACCTCTGTGCACATGAAAATTACCTTCCTCCAGCCACTCAGACCAGTCCAGCTCTTTTTCTCCCCAAAGTACCTTTGGAGACACACCCCCCCTTTATAAGTGTTGTGCAGATGGGTGATGGCATAGAGGCACCACCAAAAGCACCACAGGAGGGGGCCTTTCTCCATCCCCTTTCACAGTTGAGATGAAGAAATCTGCGTTATTTATTTTTCATAAATATTTTTGACATCCATGGTACAACCACTGCCAGAATAGAGAGCTGTGTGAGGGATGGGGAGGCCAATGGATAACTGCCCATCCATCCCCCCAACAGATGACAAAACTTCCCTGGCTGATGCTGGCAGGCATCACAGAGGCAGTGGCTGAAAAGAAAGAGAGCAGCAAAGTCCTTGTTGCACTGCCTGTGCTGGTCGCTGGCCCATTTTAGGCAGCTGCTCCCGCCAGGAAAGGGCTCTGCAACAGCACCAGGATCAGACTTGACTGGGAGAAGCTTCCTCGTGTGCCGCTGAGGGATGTGCTGGAGCAGCCTTGATGCTGGGAGCCACAGCAGGGCCAGCAGCAAGGCATTGTCACTGTCATCCTAATTTATCCATGGCTCCTCTCCTCTTTGCCCTCCCGTTCAGTCTTGCACCACATGGTGTTTCCCCTGGGCAGCCGTCTGTCAGGAGAGCCGCCCTCCGGCAACGCCGACACGGCAGAGCCAGGGAGCCCACGGCACCTGGTTCTCCCCAGGCGGGACCTTGGAAACAAGCAGCAGCAGACAATGAGGATGTGCAGGAGTGGAAATGTGACATTTCTTTCATTTTAAAGCGTGAATGCCCTGCAAAAGGAAAGTCAACAGTTAAACCAAGTTCTGGGATGGCAGTATTGTACTGTTCCTTAGCTAGCCAAATAAATGTAAGAATCTGTATGGAAGGGCTCATCCTATTTTTGAATTAAGAACAAATTCAATTAAATAGGCATATTCTGGAGAATTTGTCTGAAAAATACACTTTTTTTTAAGCAGCCCTGGTCTCTGCAGTGCTTTGGGAGGTAAAACATCACTTCCAGCTTGCCTAGACTGGGAGGAGCAACAGAAGTGGCGATCTGGTCTGCTTTCCACATGAATCCTTAATGTAGACACGCCGCAGCACCGCAAAAGGGAATTGACTTCCTTGCAAATGAAGGAAGGCCTTAAGTGCTTTGTTGAACAGCAGCCGAGCTCTTTGGCAATGAACAACTGTGACAAAAGGAATCACGAAGCAAGCCGTGATAGCCTGATGTGGCTGCAGTGGAGTGGCTGTTCCGACGGTGTGTGGTGTGTGAGATGACACGTGAACACAAGACATCTCTGCACGTTACTGCGGTCTTTCACCAGAGGCTAGTTTAAAAACCTTGAAGACGTGGCAATTAAGAGGACCTCTAATTGAAACAGAACAACGGTAGCATTTTAATTGCCATGCAGCTCCCCTCCAGAGCATGCTGGTTGAGCAGAAATGCAAGGTTTCCACAAGCAGGTTTTTAACATCATGCAGAAACCATGTCACGCATGTACTTTGCTTCAAGAGTGATTTGCATCCGTGGGGAAGGCATTAGTTACTCCACAACAGTAGGGCCACACCTAGGGGTAGAAAAGACGTTGCTTCAGTGGATGACGCCCTGGAAACCTTTGTGTTCGAGAAGGAAATAAACTGCAAGCACTAGGCAATTTAAAATGCATTAAAACATGCTTCACAGCCCAGAGTTGAGCCTTCTTAAAACAAACCATTGGCTGTGAATGATTAGCAGCTGGGCAGGGACAGGGAAAACCCATGGGTGTTGTGCAAAGTGGGATGGTGGTGTTCTGATGTGCCCTACAGAGGTGCTCCAGAAGTTCAAGTCGTATCGAAGAAATGAACAGAACTGGAGGTCAGGAAATTCCTTCCTGTTACCTGGGTTGTTCTTTGGTTTGGTGGCATTGACACAGAGCTCTTCAAAGAAGGGTCGTTCATTCCTCCTTTATCTGGGAAGAGAAACACTCCAGGTAATGCTTAGAGTGATAATAAATGGGATGCCAGCAGCGGTCTCACCTCAGGACAAGGTAACTGATTCTGCATGGATGTGCACCCTTCGGGGAAGGAGGGAGACGCTGGAAGCACTGGGAGCGGGTGCCAGGGCCCACACTGGGCAGGAGCCGCTGGCAAATGTATGTTGTAATATATTAATACACTGCTGCAATTCCTTTCATTTCTGAAAGCCCCAAGACATGCCACAGCAGATAATCTTGCTGATTAGCCAAATCAAAACTTTCTGAGCAAAAATTGCACACTGTTGCCCTGTGCAATACAAAATCGATGTATTGAAAAAGCACTCTTGACAGTGAGCGCTGCTGATTCACAGCCTCATCCTCTTCTCATTTCAAGGCAAGTGACATCCAAAGAATGGTTGTGGTGGTGTTTTCCAGTGCTAATTATTTGCTGGTCCTGGGCTGGGTGGCACTCAAGACATAAAGAACACCACCCCTTCCCCAGGGAGATGAGGACCAACACACAGAGGGAAAACCAAGGCCAGGAGAGGAGGTTTCTGCTGTGCAGTCTGTGCAAGACACCAAACCTGGGCTGGAGCTGCAAATGTATCTAGGAACAAGCCTGCAGAAAATGGGGAGCCTGACATGGAGGGGAGAAGAAACACAGAACAACAGATGAGGAATAAAGAACTTTTCCTCTAAGTTGCATCAGTAATTTTAATCTAAAAACAGCCAAAGCCAAACCCCTCATTGGGAGCTTGGGATTCACCCCTTATTTTTGCAGAATATCCCAATGTTAGGTCCTCCCATCTGCAGTTGGTTTCTGCTGTGCATCTCAAAACTAGGTCTTGGTCCTCATTGAGGGAAGCAGGTGGCAGCGGCGGTGCTAGGGGAAACAGCACCCTGCAGGACCCCCAACACAGGCCCTGTCTTGCAGCACCCATGGGTGGCCACCACCAGCACCCTGGTTGTCAAACTCCTCACCCCGGCTCCACTGCGGGAAGGAGCTATTAGATAATTGATTCCATCCCCTGCCAAGGCAGGAGGCAGTCTCTTGACAGAGGCTGTAACAGATATTAAACATACTGCTCTTGATCTCAGCAAAAAAGGCCACTGGAGAAATTTTTTTTAACTCACTAAGTAAAAGCATTCTAGCTAATATTAATAGGTTTTATCTGATGAAAACAGTGCATTCATCAGGAGAGAGCTTTTATATTTTTTTCTCCCCATTAAACTTTCGAAGAAATGTTTTAATTTTTTTAAGCTGTCATTGATTTTTTTGTGAGCAAAAATGGACATGTTCAAGCAGAAAAAAAATCCATTTCATTGTAAACCAATTTTCATTTAGGAAAACATTTCAGCTTACAATTTTCAATTTGGTCTCATCGTATCCTCCTCCTCTCGCTGTTACATGGGTCAAGATGGGGACAAGGGGCTGGAGACTGATAAAAGTGCAAAAAAGTTAGCTTGTTTTAGCTATAATTGGAACTTTTATATTTTGTTTTCAGACAGTTTTGTCTTGCTGCTTTCCTCTTTTTCCATCAGCCCAAGACACCAACAACCTCGAGTAGCTGCATGTTGGTGCCAAGCCCATCACGGTGAGATTTGTCCCTCTCCCTCTTACCATTTCTAGATGACCTCCTCAACCAGACACAGAGTAAGACCCGTGTTCGAGTCATATGAGTATACACTCATACACACTCGTATACACTTGTATGGGTGTGCAGGATGAGGAGCAGATTAGGGGGCAGCAATGGGAACCATGGGGTCACCAGCATGGTCAGCTGCTCCATTTGCCTGGATAACGTCAGGATAACGTCACCTGATGGGCTTCTGGACATGCCAATGGCCTCTTGGTGCCGATGAATACCAGCATTGCTGGCAGTGTCAGCGTTGCACCTTTCAGTCCCATATGCCTTGTGGCCTCGTGAGCCTCAAATTTTGTACAGTCAAGGCCACGTACAGCCAGTGTCCAGCAGCCAGGGCTTTCCACTGCCAGCTCCACACCTCTGCCAGCAGCCTGGCATGTGTTTTGCAGTTGTCTCTGTTCAGTACCAACTGAAAGGAAAGAGGGAAAAGGTGAAAAGCAAGGAAGCGGGCTCCCCCATTGTTCACCTCCGAAGGAAGGAGGGAAGCTAGCTGCTGCTACAGCCTGCAGGGACACCGTCTGCCGTGAGTCAGCAACCAGCCAGATTTACTGCCGATTGATTAAATTAACATTTGTTATAAGCCAGGCAAGGGAGGAAGGAGGGGAGAAATCCTCTTCATGGCTCTTGAATTATTTATGCCTTGGAAGCCTCCATACCATGCTCGGGGCAGGCAGCAGCAACGCAAGCTGCAAGTCCCCGCACATGGGGACAGGCTGGGCTCCTGCAGGACCTCCTGTCCCCTGTCAAATTATAGCAACATGGGGTGGTACAGGGTGTGCAAGATGCGCTGCTTCAGAGGGTATTTTCGTCCCGTTATTTCAGCTACGAGCACTGTTTTCCCAATAACAGCGTGACGGATGGTACTAAAGCACCACTGTATTTCTCATGTCCTCTAAGTCTTCACTGACAGGAGCAAGAGCAAGGGCAGGTTTGTGTGGGCAGGGACAGGCAGGCTTGGCTTTGCTCTGCTCCCCTGGCAGGGAGCCAGGAGTGGGAAAAATACCAAGCCGAACTCCCATCAGTTCGAGGCGATTTTTTTTTCCTACATGTGCATAATGGATCTGGATGGAGTCAGCTGGATGCTCTTAGATCTCAGCAAAACCTGCCTCCGTGTGCAGCGTGTGCAACACGAGATGCGGAATTTGGAACTGGGCTCATGTTGCTCCATGGGGGCTGTCTGGGCTCAGTGCGTGCCTGGAGGGGAGAGGGAGAAAATGCAGTGGCACAGCCGAGAGCCGTGTTACATGGGCAGTGTGACAGGGCTGGACCTGCTGGGGGAGAAGGTCCATGCAAATCCAGGCGCTCCAGCCACTGAGTCAGCGCAGAGCAGGGACTGCAGCTCTTTTGTTCTCGTGGCTCACATTGGGTTTCAGAGCCAGGCAGCCTGACAAAAGACCATAGGCCTGATCACAGTGGCCATCTATTTGCAGAGTTGGCTGCCAGCCTGAGTGAGAAATAAGGCAACTCTTCCCTTTCTCCTACAGACTTGTGTCCTCTGCGCAAATAAGGTCAGGATGCACTTCCTTTCCACCAGGTGACCTGTACGGGGATGTTGTCCTGAGCCCCTTGTCCCCTCGCAGGGTGGCAGGCGAGAAGCATGCCTCCCCCAGGAAAGGGGACATGAGGAGAACAGGAGAGCGGAGGTTGGAAGGGAAGAGCCACCAAGGTGCGCGGGCAGCAGCTGGGGTGACCCTAGGAGCAGTGTCACCTCCTGTCCTCACCAAGACTTCCCAAAGCCTGGCCACCAGTTGTACCTTTGCAGGGTTTCACCCCACAGCCCATGCTGGCACATGGGGCTTCTTGGCCCTCTATAGCCCTGCACAGCCCCCACAGCTCTCCCGAGCCCCAGGCCACCACACAGCTCCCCAGTATCATGACCAGGCCATGCAGCAGGGCAGGCAGCACACCTGTACCAGAAAATAAAATTAGGTATTTAAACTCCTCATTACAGTCAGCCATCAAATATTCATAGTAACAGATAAACAAGAAGAGGAGGGGAGAGCCTATTGCACAAGGGCTGAAAAGGGAAATAACATTTTACAACCAGCCGATTAAGTTATAAATCTGGATACATCCAGGATTTATTTATTGTGCTCTCTGGATGTAAGCATGCTGCATTCACCACGAGAAGCCGCAGCTGCAAGCGAGGGCAGGAGACATGCAGTTTGTCTAGCCCTAGGATGAGAGCTGGAGGTGGCAGTAAGAGGACGGGGGATCAAGGAGGAGAGGAGCCTGGTGTTGGGTGTACACGCAGAAGCCAGCAAAGCCAGCAAAGCCAGCAAAGAAACTGAGGAAAGGCCTCCCCTGTATAGTCTGCAAGAGGATGCTATAATCCTACCTGCTGGGATTTAATCTGGGGGCTCTGGTCGCTACTGCAGCACAAGATGAAGAAGGCAGCAAAAGCTGAGAGGTGGGCTCAGGCTCCCGAGCCCTTTCCCACAGGCACCCAAAGGACCATTACCCAAGGACCATTTCCCACCATTGTCAGCTGGGTGGCAAAAGGCCTCTCTCCTCAACTCCTGCTGTGAGAAACAGCCCTGCTGTCCTGGTTTGCAATGGTCTGGCTTGAAATACTGCAGGGAAACAGCCATGTCCTTGACATGAAGGGATGAGTCGTGGTGCTAGGGAGGGACCACGTCTGCTGGCACCAGCCAGAAGATGCCCGGACAGCCCTCCAGCCCTGCCTGTACTGTAGGGGTGGTTTGGGTTTCCCTTCCCCTCTGAGTGGCTGCTCAGCTTGAGTCCAACCTCCAGTGCTTGGAGAGACACCGTTGAGGAGTTGTTTCAGCAGATTTTGTTACCGGAGCTGCCTGCTGCCCTGCTTGCTGCACTGCTGGCAGGCAGAGCCATCCTGCAGGTACTCAGCAGCCCTAGCGGTCAGCAGCACATTTTCGCCCACCACTGGTAGGAAAAGGGGCAAGTGGGGTAGGAAGGCTGCTCTTTCGCTGCACCTCTTCCCCAGAACCCTCTCCCCATCACCGCTTTCCCCTGCTGGCTGTGCCCGCTGTGGGGGCACTGGCTGGTGCAGTGGCCCTGCAGCAAGGTGGGGACCTTTGGAAAGCTTGTTTCTGTGCAAGGATTTTCCCTCAGCCAGGGCAAGATTTCCCTAACACCCAAAGGCCTGGCATGGTAAAGGTCAGGGTGTATCTGAGCAGTGCAGCGCATCTGGCATGACGAGCGGATGCCTGGACCCTCTCCCAGTGACCGGTGCGGAGTCCTGGACAATATCGCTTATTGAAGCTCCAGGTTTTCTGCATCCCAGGTAGAGATGGGAGGGTCGGCAGAGCCGGCAGGGAGGGTCGGAGGCGTGCCAAGGGGAGTTTGGTTGCTGATGAAGTTTCCAGTCATATTCTATTTTAATGTTGAGATTGTCCATTTGTTCAATTCTTAAAGGTGACCCACGAAGGAAAGTACAATTTGGGCTCATGCCCAGTGTTCGCTTCCATGTGCTGAATAAAAAGACCTGGAAGTAAGTATTTTTATAAAGGTACTTTTTGGCATTAGAAATGTGGATCCTTGGTTTACCTCATGACTCTGGGGAGGCAAAAGCACTCACATAGGGTGCAGTTACAGAAATGGTAATGATGTGAGCTGAGCCGCTGAGAGGTGACAGGAGCAGACTCTTTGCTGTCGGGTGTTTCTGTTTGTTTTGTTTTTAATATCACTTAATTTCAATAATTAACTGACATTTTGGATCAAAAGCCTTTGATAAAGCCTCAGCATCCTTCCCCCTGCTATGGTACACTTTCCACAGCCTCATCCTCCATCTGCTTCAGCAAAACATATCGACTATCACTTCCATCAGCTAAAACAGCATACATGAAAAATCTTTAACACCTTTTCCCCTCCAGGACTTTCATCATACAGAGAAGATACCTATGAGACAGCAACCCAAATAAGAAAAACCCAGTCCCAAGCCCCAGTTGCCCCGAGGGCTGCCCTGAGTGTGTGGGGCTCTTCTTTTCCATGAGCCGCGCAAGTGCTGTCCTCCCATGATCACATCCCTTCCTCAGCACAGCCACCCCCTGCACCCCATTTTGGGGCAGGATTCATGGCTGTCCTCCCATGGAGGCTGCTGGTGTGAAGCCTGTACATCTTTGTGCAGGCTTTTGTCTTGATCTGTGTGCATGTCCTTGGAGCCATATCCCTGTCACCCCTGCATGGACACCCCCAGCCCTCTCCTCTTGCCTTTATCTTATTTCCAGAGCCACCATTAAGAGCCAGGGTAAATTCTGGATGTATGCCTATAGAGTTGACAGTAGAAACACTCAGTGAATTCAGTCACTAATAGAAATCCACCCGCAGTGGGGCTGACACTGCTCTTTGATGCATTGAGGTTTTCATTGTGATGCCCCCACCTCTTCCAGCTCTTGCTGCTGGGCCAAGGCTACTGCCAACCCTCCAGTAGTTGCCCCTGGGTGGAGCGTGCCAGGGCAGCGGCGCAGGGCTAGGGACACTGCTGGAGCTCTGCTTGTGCTGAGTCACTCCCACTGGACGCTCCTGCAAATCCCTCTGTTTCCTACGCCGCTGGAAAGGTACCAAGAGCATTAGCATTGTGAGCCCAATCTCTGCAAAATGAGACAGCCTGATCCTTGCAGTAGCTCCTGTTACAGCCCATGGCTCCATTCCCCGTGTCCTCCAGCCACATGTCTCACCCAGGTCAGGCAGCCCCAGCTTTGGTGTGTGCTGTGTGCCTGATGTTCAAAGCAATATCCTTGGGCCTTCTCCAAAAAATGCCTCCAGACCTGCTAAGCTGCTGCCATAGCTTGTTTACAGCCTCTTGTTCCCCTTCACGTGCTCCTGTCCTCCAGCAAGCACAGTGACGTCTCCCGCCTGTTTGTCCAATCCCACGGCTGAGGACATCGCTACGTCCATGCAAAGACCAGACAGATGCCAAAGTGGCCTTCAGCAACACTGGAGACTTGGATGTTGGCCTTTTGTTGACACTTGCAAGTATGGGGGAGGCGATGGCTGGGAGGAATCAGCTTACCCTGCACCCCAGGAGGCTCACAGCCTATGAGCTCTCCTTCCCTTCAGCCACAGGAAAGTGATTTGTGGCCTCTGTGGCACTGTTTCCCTGCCTGGGACACAGACACGCAACCCTGTCTCTCCAGGCTGCTGTCACGATGGCTGTGTTTAAAGCCTGAGGCTCCTGGACACTATGGCAACAGGGCCATACAAATACTTAGGGTTGAGCCACTCTTTGTTTGGGGTTTCTGGAGCTCCACTGTGACTGATGAGCTCTCAGCAGACCAAAACCATCTCGAGTAGGCTCTTCTGGGACCAGACTCCTCTTGACGTCAGTAGGATTTGGACCAGGGCCCATCTTTCAGAGGACGGGAAGCCAAAGCTGTTTTTAAACTGCAGCACTTCTGCCAACAGTAGGCAGGACAGAGCGGGGTGCAGGTCCACAGTGGCCCTGCCTGGTGGGGTCCTCCAGGGATGGCGCTCCACCAAATCCACTCCCTTTAGCTGGCTGGTCCCGTCCAGTGTGCATTATGGTTGCTGGGACTGCCACCTTGCCCACAACACCCCAGGGCTCCTGGTGTGGGCAGGGACCCAGCACATTCCCTGGCCTGAGAGCCCCAAGTAATGCTTGGGAAGAGTGGGCTTCCTCTGCCCAGCTCCTCGAGCATCACCCATCATCCCTCCATGTCTTCCTTTTCAGCAAAGTTTCCTGAGGAGACAAGGTTACTGACACCAGGCTTTGCTGACACATGGGGACTGAGGGGGACTAAGAGGCCACAGGACGAGCTCTGGTTGGTTTTTGCACTGTGAGAGACACTGGAGAGACCAACCACAAGACGCCATGATCCTGAAGATATCTCTGAGGCAATACTGCAAGTGCCAAATAACCAGCAGGGAAGGTTAGAACTCCTCTCCCAGCAAGGCAGTGTCCCCAAAGAGGTGTGTGTGCCTGATGCTCGCTTTTGCTGTCCCCCAGCAGCAGGACTGCCTGTCACCGCAGTGCTGGAGGTGCTGGTGCTCAGCCCACCCCGGTCCCCCACCACTTGGGCAAAGACTACTCCAGCTGCAGTGGGCAGGGGCCCGAACCTTCTGCCCTGGGACAGAGCCCGTGCCGGTGCTCCAGGCGCTCCACATGGACCTGTGTTTGCCAATGCCAGTGTTTGCCTGAGGAGGGCCTCCCAGCACCTGCTGCCTGGGCTGCTGGCTTTGGCTCTGGGCTCACCGTGTGCCTGGGGTCCTGCTCTAGGCTGGAGGTTCCTGGGCAAGAGGGCGGTTTAATTAACTGCTAATCTTACTCCTCCCTGGATTTGTTCAGCTCTGCTAGGTCTCTGGGTCGCTGTTTCCAAGCGTTTCATTGTCTCCCGGCTCCTTCCTGCTCACCCTCTTCCATCTCAGGGCTGCTCTCCAAATCCACCAAAGCTGCTTCTTGGGTCTTACACTAATTTGAACAAAGGCTCTTCCTTACCCTGGGGATTTTGCTAGTGTCTCTGTCAAAGCTGCCTTTGAAATCTTTGCTACTCATGCTCACTAATAATTTAGTGTTTGGCTTCTGCATGGCTTCCTACTGTTCTCCTGGCTCCACCAATCTTCCTCCTGCTTCACTCATCTTCTTGCTCATGCAGGTTGGGAGCAGGGACCAGTTAATATTTGATTTCCTCCGACTGCCATGTCTGGGAGACGTCGGGGCATCAGCCACAGCTGCCCAAGAAGGGAGCAGGATCCCCCCTAGAGCTATTCTCAGCCCTCACAGATGTCTCACTTGGCTGCCTTTGTGCCTGACGATGTCCCCTTGTCCCTCCCCACACCCACCCCCCGAAGGTCTGTTCTCCCTGTTGATAATCCATTATCTACATTTAATGCCTCACTGATGTCCTCCCCTTTGTGTGATGGTAAACCCCGACCAGATGTGAAGCTTCTTCTATTACTAATGGCAAATCCTTTTGCAATAGCTGGTTGGAAAATGGGGAAACCATTTTCATGAAATAAAAATTGAAACACTGGGTTAATTTTCATTCTGCAGACCTCACAAAAGTACAGATTTTGTTTGGCATAATTTTTATCTTTTTGCAGAAAATCACTCTTTGGAACTGTGGCACAGAAGATGGGTTTGTGTTGTCGGTACCTGTGCTGCTAAGCATTTCCTTTGCTGTCCTGGTCTACTTACTATTGGTCTCATGGTCCACTTTGCCTCTGAAAAAAAAAAGGGGGGGGGAGCCAAAGAGAAAAGAAAAAAAAAGTAAATTCTCTGTCACGTGTTCTCTGTCACATTTCTAGAAACACGATTTCCCCCTGTGTGTGCTGAGCACGCCTGGGTGGATGCATAGATGGGCTTCAGGAAGGGGGTGTTTTTATAATTTGGCATAATTTCCAGAGTGCCTCTGCAAACTTCCTTGCTGCTATAATAAGGTGTTAGGTTGTCCCATAGTGCCACCCCCACTCAAAGTCACCCTCAGCCAAATTCTTATTAAAATATGGCAGCATCAGCTGCTACTCAGCAGTAGAGCTTTATAGCAGCAGCAGAGCTTTATAGCAGCCGCAGACCTGTGGTACCCAAAGAAAGCCCTTGAGAGCCTGCAAACAGAGGCGCGCCACACAGGGCCAGGATCTCAATGGAGACCCCCAGCCCGGAGGGATGCAGACAAGGTGTCAGCATGTGCCACTTTCTGGTGAGCCAGCACTAGCAAAGCACCTTGGTCTTGCATTTGAGCCATGTGTGTTGGGATTTGCATCATCTTTTTCGCTGAGACAGGTGGTAAGAGACCAGTCCAGACCCTGGACTGGATGAATCTTGAGCATTGCCAGCAAGCTGGGATAGAACTGCCCTCCTGACCAGATGCTTATTCCCATCACTGCAGATATACCTATCTATGTTTTTCCTTCAGATGCAAGCATTCATTTTTGCAGCTAGTCAGAAATTCTCTGACAAATGCCAACCTGAAATGTTTCATCTCCTGTTCAATGAACTGTCACTGAACCAAAAAAGAAAAAAGATCTGCAAGGACACTCCTGGGCTCCTGGTGGGTCTGCCCAAAGCCAGGATTTGAAGAGTCTCCCAGACTTACTTGTGACATTCTTCCAGTTGAGGGGAAATCTAGCTAGTTTTTAAGTTTCAGTCTAATTCAGGAGGATTTTTGCTTTTAATTTCTGGATACGATGGCATATCCTGTGAACTGGAAAGCCTGTGTACCAGCAAAGCTGTGTGTTAGACCCATGGGTTCTGTCCTGTCACTTGGGATGAAGAAGTCGAAGAAATCATTTGATACCCCAAAGAGTTGAAACAATAAACCTGCTGCAAACTGCAGCCACACAAGGCTGCCTTTTCTGCTCCTCTCCACCACCAAGGAGAGTCAGCCATATGAGGAGTGACTGACCTCAGTGAAGCCATGGTTCATTGAACCACCTGGCTCAAGACTTTTGACCTGAGAGGAAAAAAGCCCTGGAAATGGTAGGAGCATCTTTATCTAGCTTTTACCCTGAAGCAATGAACACAGTAATGAACACAGTGATGGGAACAACCAGGGCAGCCCCTCCTGGGCCTGCCATCCTTCAGTCCCCTCACCTTGGCTCACCACGGTGTTTTGCCCTTAAGAGCAAGGCTGGTGGGTTCCATAGGGTGAGACAGGCACTGCTGAGTGCACAGTGTCTGCAGGAGATGCTCTCTGCTCCCTTCTTCCCTTCTTTTTTTTTTCTGGAAGCTTTTGCTGCCACAGTGCCATCCCAGTCAGCAGGGACAGAGCTGTCCTGTGTGCAGAGGTGCCGCTGGCACAGGACACGTGCCAGGCATTGCTCCACCACTGTGGAGTGAAATAAAAGTAGGTCAGGAAACTAGGTTTGGCAGAGCTGAGGACTGGACTGTCACCTCACTTGCCATCGGTGTGGGAACCTAAAACTGTCAGCGCCAGGCAGCGAGCGGGCAGAGCGCCAGGCAGAGTTGACAGCCCCTGCCCTACCGAAGCCACAGCACCGTACATGGCCCCACTGCTGCACCCGCCTCCAGCAACGGCCGAAGATCTCCACAGAGATGCTTTGGGTTTTGCTTTGGGTTTCCCCAGACACCAACTGCACTCACATGATTGATAATTGAAGCAAACTCCGGAGCCCAGGGTGAAAGCACTGATTGCAGATACCCACTGCCTCCACTGAGCCCGGCATGATGCTCCTCCTTTCCAAAGGGGTCTGTCACTGGTCATGGATATCGGAACAGAAATCACCATACAGGTCCCCCAAATACTTGTCCTTGCTCCCTTAGTGAGCCAGGAAACCACACACCACGCTGCTGTCTCCTGCAGCAGAACGAGTGCTCCTTTGTTTAAGACACTTTCTAATAGGAGTGCTGCAGAGCCACCATATGTGTTTCTGTGATGAGCACTCCAAATGTTCTCTGAATATTTGGAGATGCCACTACACTGGGCTCCAGGATGGGACTGGACCTTGCGGATCAGGGCAGCAGAGAGGATTTCTAACTGCTGAGGACTTTCAGCTGGGCTCTGCAGGCAAAAGGGCTGGTGTGGGCACACAGTGACTTTCTGGGAAGAGAAGTTACCTGTGATAAATCCCACATAAGGGAGGGAAGCTTCAGGCCTTGGGACCTGCAAAGCAACTCAACCCACAGAGACCGGGGCTGTATTTTGGCAAGTGGGGCCCTTCCCCACACAGGTGGGCATGGCAGTAGCTGAGGCTGGGCAGGGAGGAGCAGGACAAACCCCCCACTGCCCACAGCAGCAGCCGGGGGAGCAGCCCGAGAAACACGGATGCAGTCAGTGCCTCTCGAAACCCCTGTCCCCAGCTGCCCCCCAGCCCACAGCACCCCTTTTGCAGCCACCCGTGCAACTTTTGCTGGGGCTAAAACCGGTGCCACTCCCTCCTCCCTCCCAGCTAATTGCTTTAATGCATCCCGAGGCACCTGCCCTGCCTCCCTCCCACCAGCGGCTCATCATTTATTCACAGGCCTGAAGCCCCCCGAGCAGCATCCTGCTGGCCGTCACGCTGCGGGGGGCTGATGTGGGGTGGCTGGCCGGCCACCGAGAAGGATGACATCATTTTCGTGCCGGGAGCATGGCACACAGGGCTGGGGGAAAGGCTTAGCCCACTTATCTTCCGACATACACCTACAATTTTCCCTTTCAATCT
>NW_010198652.1:0-7482 GCF_000695765.1 Mesitornis unicolor | reverse complement strand
GGCGTGGGGGTAGAGAGGGGGAGAGGGGAAGAAAGGGGAGGGGGGAATCTTGTCCAAAATCCACCCTTCTGCTCTATCTTCCTGAACCCCAGGATGGTTAAGCTAAGCATGGCTCTGCTGATGCTGCCCAGCAGAACCTGCAGCAGGGATGGTCTTTGGCAGCTTTAATGCTACATCCAATGTTCTGCAAAACTGGGAGACACGTTGGCCCCTTCCCATTCCTGCCAACAGCAGCAGCCCTGCAGGGGCTGGGGCAATATTTCCCCAGGTGCTGGGGCAATATTTCCCCTGCCCTCTGGAAACTACAGACCCAGGGTGGGAGGGGAGCGAACAGCAGAGGGGTACTAATTTGTTTTCCTCCTGTCTGCTCCTGCAGCCTGTCCTCATGGTGGGTCAGGGACAGACAGGGGGTTTTGGGGGATGTCCTCCCCTGGGAGGGCATCCCTGAGCTCCCAGTGCCAGGACACACCAGCACCAAAACTACCCACAGCTGAACCCATGGCATGTGTGAAGCTTTATGAGCCATTCGGCAGGGAACGAGTGGTTAATTACCATGTGCCACTGCTGTTAACCTCTGCAAATAAGTCTAATTATCACAGATTAATGAACAGAGCACAGGCACATCCGAGGAGCCGTTGCTGAGGGTCTTTGCGGGGCCACATTTCATTATCTTTCCAGGCGCTGCTGCCCTGCCTCCCCCGCTGTCCCCCCCAGCCATGCGCCCTATTGATGCTCTGGCTCGTCCCTTAGAAATGTGGCCCCACAGCTCCTGTGCTGTCAGACCAGGGAGAAACCCCAAGAGGTGAATGGGAGAAGGCACAAAATCAGGGTCCCTGACAGCTCCCAGATCTTGTCCCACCAACATCAGCGTGGTCCTACAAGGATGCTCGCACATCAGGGTCATCTTCCTGCATTGTGTTATGGGGAGCCCTGTGATGTTTAGGTTGTGCCTTCCCCAGAGGCCCTAGCTCCTGCAGGTAAATAATCAGATGAGATGCCTTTGTCTCATCAGGGAAAGAAAAAAACCCACCACAAAAAACCCCTAAAGCATGTCATTAGCTCTCAGGGTTGCAGGGAAAAGCTCAAGTGAATCTCACAGGCTGAGAAAGCAGACAAAGGAGAAAGAGACCACGGTTATTGATTTTTTTGCTATTTAAAAGCCCACTCCTTCCCCACCACGACTTTATGAGAGCCGGTGGCCGGGCAGAGGGGAGTCCTGGCACCTGCTGTGGATGGGCAGTGGCATGGGCAGCCTCCTCGCAGGGCACAGCTGTGGGATTGGGCGGAAGACGGCAGGAATGGCAGAAAGCTGGAGATGGTATGGGATGCAGCCTCAAAGCAAGGAGCATTAATAAATTATAAGATTTTACGATCATGTCAGGAAAGCTTACACTTCCAGCATTAAAATAAATAATGAAACTTTTTTTTTTAAGCTATTCTGGCTTATTTTCAGCACTTGCTGAATGGCTGAGGCTTTGTTATGGTTGCTTACCCAGCACTCAAGAGCATCCTTTCAGATCTGAACCAATTAGCCCATGCCCTCCACGAGCACTGCTACAGCACACACACATGACGGCCCTACCGAGGCTTCCGCACCAGCAAATTGATGAAGCCTTTCTTTGTTACCCTGCCTGAATTGAAGGATTTGCTATCCCCATCTTCACATGGTCAGATGCCAGGAGGGATCCTCACCAGCAGAGGAAGGAAACCCTCACGCAGGAACGTGCCGTGGACTTACTGCCCCCGCAGAAGCTGGTCTCAGCTGCGCTGGGATCGAACGCATCCCGTTGCCTCCCTCGCAGTGGCTTTGCTGCTGAGCAGCACAAATGTGTCGCCAGCTTCAACACGCTGTTGTGGGGAGGAAACCAGCAGATGCAGAGGAAGCTGAATGGGCAAATGAATGTTAAAATAATTGGAGCCACCATTTCAGACTTGATGAGTATGTTGCTCAAATTACAGCTCTGCCTTGAAAACAAAACAAAACAAAAGCCCCAATGAATGTAACATTAATTTAATAATAGCAAAACTTGTAAATAATGTAACACTCATTTAAATGGTTGCTCATGCAAGATCTCTTGAGAGGAGAGTAAGGGACTTTATAATTTTGGGGCTGGGATGACACATGTTCTGTAAAATGTGATGTTTTATTAATCAGCTCCCCCAAGTGCTGGCGGGGCCAGGGCTGGGGCACTCACAGGCAGCCCCCAGCCCTGTTGCTGGCCACACGTGTGCCCCCTCCTCCTCACTGGTCCCTTGGGTTTCCCCAGCACCGTTCCTCCTCCTGTCCGGATGCTGGTGGCTCCTCCAGCACTCTCTGAGCCCAGGGTCTGTCTCCCCCATCCTGCGGACATCCGTGACACCCACGCATCTCAGTCGTCTTTCCTCCCTTCACGGAGGCATTTATTTAAATGTTTCTCTTATCCTTCACCCTCCACCATGACTTGGAATTAAATTCACAGAAAAACAAGAAATGTAGTCCAGGGCCAAGTGAGTAATTACCATAAAACCCAGAGAAAACCAGAGCAGAGATGTGGTATTTGACTCTTTGTCCCTTCAATTTTTTAAGTTACCTGTTTCCCCCCCTCTTTTTACTGCTTTAAGAGCCTATTACCAGCATCTACAACTTCCTTTCACCAAGGACCTCTGGGTTTTTTCCTGCCTGCTTCCTCTGCTTTATTTATTGACATATTCAATAATTCAGAGAAATCTTATTTTAAATGCACACGGCAGAACTCGCCGCAGGTTTAAAAAACAAATCCTGTCACGTTTGGCAAACAGCTACGTACAGAAGGCAGACATCAAACATATATATCAAAATATGTAAATGCAAAGGATCAATAGATATGGCATATTCTTTATTTTCATTTTTCAACTGGAAATAAAAGCTCGTGCGTAACATTATCATAATATTGCCGTATTGATCTCCTTGCAGTAAGGAGCATCCTACGAGATGTGCCCCAGGAATGAGCCTTCCTCCTGGAGTGAAGGTCAGCCTGCTGCCACAGGGACTATTCTTTTATGACCAAAAATGCTTGACAGAGAGCTGATTCGCAGGGCTGGGCTCTAACCTAGCATGACCAGTCTTTCTCCTTCTCCTCAACTCAGGCGGTCCCTAGGTGCCAGCTAAGGGAAGCCCTTACGCATGGGCTTTCAGTGTGAGTCCCATGGCACCTAAGTGTTCCCGCAGCAAAGACCTGGGGTCTGAGCTGTGACACAGGGGCCAAAACCTGCTCATTGGCACTCGCCATTCATTTGTCCCCCAGCCTGTATTGATCCTAAGCACTAAATTTATTCTGCTCCAATATGCTATTTGGAAGGTTACATCTCCTCTTTTATAGCCTGTAGTACACTTATTTTTCACGTTACACAACCTCGCAGCTGACCAGCGCTCTCCAGCCATCACCTGCCATGTAACTGCCTGGGTTTGTTTGTAGATAATTGAGAAAGAAATGTAAACGCGCAGAGATGATTAAGATATACACAGCTGGTGTCACCAGAAATGGGGAAAAGGAGCGAGCACTGAGTATGTACGAGGGAGCAGCCCGTGCTGTTTCATACTGACTCATCCAGGACTGTGAGCCTCCAGATGATGCCAAAGGCAAAGAGGCTGTGTCGCAAAACCGCTGGGCTGTGCCTCTGGGATTTTTTCATGCTTTATCATTTTCATCTCGCTCCTGTCCATTATAAAATAAATGTGTACATCGATACAGCAGTGGCAAGCAAGCGTCTGTTTTGAAGAGACATTGGCATTGTTTTATAAATGTCAGCAGCTGAACAGCAGCGGGCTCCGTCACCTGCTACCACTTCTATCGCTTCCCTTTTATTAAAAATACATATTGACAATAAAAGCTCCAGCTAAAAAAAAAAAGCCCCTCCCTCTCCAGAAGAAAGACCTTGCTCTGCTTTTCTTGGAAAATCTTTAAACATGTGCCCTGCAAAATGACCTTACACATCTTCTCCCCTCCTGTGAATGCCATTGAAGTACGCTTTTAAAACCAAGCAGTAAAAAGTGAGGCTTCTGTAAGCTGTTTAATAGCGGTGATTCTCACAGCCACTGCAGGAGCAAATGTTTGAGCTTTCTAAAATACCGCATTTTATCCAACCCGCTCTGCTCCCGGCCAGGCTGTGCTGTGCCATACGTACACGTGCGGTTAGTGCACATGGTGGCACAGCACACGGCCCCCTGCCCCGTCCCTGCAAGTGCTGAGGTGGCCTTGGGCACACATGGGGATTGACATGGCCTGGCGCCAACCCTGATGCTTCTTGCTGAAATTCAGGGGCACTGAGTACGGAGTAGCTTTGCTACCCCTGGCAGAGGGGAGCCAGGCTGGAGCTGGTCCCCATCAAGGCTTTTGCTCACTTCTCTGGGTGCAGGCAGTGAGGAGAGGTCAGAAGCTGTGCAAGTCTGGAGTGGATTTATCACAGCTGACCGAAGCACTGCGCACAGCACTGGTATAGTTTTAATATGGTATCAGTTTAAATTATTTTTTCCTTTTCGGCATGTGGATTAAGTTTTAATTGAACTTGATTTTTAGAAGTGGGAACCCCTTTTCCTTTCTAAGTAATACAGGAGAGAGAATTTAGAAGAGCATTCCATGAAAGCAAATGGGCTTTATGTCAACAGTCCCTGCCCATAACTTCACTATTTGAGTTTCTGTCTCTTTTTTACTGCTTTCCTTCACAAGGTGTCTTGAGGAAAGAAGGCCAGTGATGTTTTTGGAGGGCATCTTACTGTACACAGCCCACTGGGTGCTTCAGACTCTCATGCATATCTCGGGTTTGCAATGAAGATGCTGTTAAACAGACAGACGATGGTCATGCCTGCAGTTTGCATTCCTTAACACCTCTGTGTCAGGGAACCAGAAAGCTGCAATTCTCGTCACCTTCACAGAAGCCCCCTAGAAAATACGTCATTCAGGAACACAAGCACATGAACACAACCACATAAATGTCAATCACCACAAATCCTAAACATCGGCCATTTGTAAACTATCTGACTGCAAGTCAAATTGTTTTATGGTCAGAGAAGCATTTAATATACTATGAACAATTTAAAGTTAGCATTTCGTACTCAGAGTGATTAATGGCACCATATTGTATTTCAATTACTATGAGATACTTCCCCGTAATAAATGATGGCAATAATATTCACATTAAGTCAATAAAAAGCATCTTCAAAGTGTGATGTATAAGTGCCATTATCACAGCCTAATGTGAAAACATCATACAAGAAGTTAGCAACACTGATAACAGCAAACCCAGCACCCCAAGGTAGATGTTTGTGGGAGGCAGAGGTGTTGCCCTCTAGCTCAGCAAGCCATACCAGGTTCCCCACTGCTTCTAGGTGCAACTTCATCAACTCCACAGCCTGGGAGCTGATGAGATGGGGACTGTGAGCATGGGCATCCTACAGTCATTTCCTAAACATTATGGCTGATAAGAGCTACACAACAGGTCACACCAAAGCCTTTCATCCTCTCTTTCTTCTTCCATGTGAAACCTCATTAACTGAAAAGGGAGATTATTTTTGCTCATACTGTTTTAACCTGCTTGCTTGCTTTTTAAATGCTAGCACTGATTTAACTTGAGTGCCCAAGAGCATATCGACTGGAAACAGCTGCTTTCCACAGCCTCACACCTAGATTATAGCTGCATTTCCCATCAGGAAGTGGGAAACTGGAAAAAAAAAAAAAACAAAATCAGGAAGATATTTCAAGGAGATATTTAATTACAATAAAGAGTGATTTGTTTTGTCTTGGCATCTTGATTTAATTTTGTTTCATTTGACTAAAATAAAAACACACTTGGCTTAGATGTCAAAACACAACAGCATACATCAAAAATTAAATACAGTGTTAAATACAATCTAGAGAAAGATAAGGATAATTAATAATTGTTATGAAGACTGTATTTATAGCTAGCAGGAAATGTACTAAAATGAGAAGGTGGAAGTAAAATATTTTTGCATCATAGAAATGACAATTCTGTCTCTGTCAAAACAAGACATTTCACCATTATCAAAACAAAACAGAAAAGCTCAAATGACTCATTTTGACTTCCCTGTCAAAAGTCATGTCCAGATTGCCACATTCTCACGAAATTTAATTTTAAAAAAAGCTGCATGTTCTTCAAATGAAAATTTGCTTCTGCTGGAGACCTTTGCAGCTGGTCTTGCTGAAGGGCTTGGGAGAGCAGATGCCTCTGGTCACACTTGGCACCTCTGTCCCTCTGGTTAAGGATTCAGACCCCCTCCCCAAGACCTCACACTCCCTCTGCTTAGTGGAGGCTGGACTCTACAGTGCCCATTTCTAAAGTAAAATATAAGCATGTTTGTCTCCTCACTCCACAAAAAGCAAGGCTCACCCTTTGGTCCTAACACTAAGAAGCAATGAGCAATGCAGCAGTAACAGTGGTATTCCATAAAACACTACAAGGACTTTTTGAAAAAAAAAAGGAGAGAGAGAGGAAAAAAAAAACCAAACCATTTTTCTTTCCAGGTCAGCTTTAACCACCCAGTGTGAGGATTGCAGGAGAGTGCAGAAATCTCAGAGGGAGTCATTATCTGTAGATCACTGTCCAGGCAGATCATAATGCCTCTCCTGAGCTATTAGAGGCAATTGTTTCAATCAGCATTCCCCCTGCAATCAATGGCAAGAGAAACGGCAGGTCCTGAGGGGATGGGAGGCCCTGGCTTGGCAGTGGTGGCCTGGCTGGTGAGGACCATGCCAGTGCTTGCCACACAGGCGGGGGCTTGCCTAGCAGTGCTTCCTCACAGCTGGGCCCATGGTGGCTGGTGCCCTTTTGGGGCCAAGTAGCTGCAGCTTCGTTTTGTATTCTTAGACTTTTCTACCAGCTTGTCCAAAGCAGGAACAAAACAGGCACCCTGACACACACTCTGTCCAAGGCAAATTTAAAGTGGAAATTACTGGCAGAAAACAAAGAGATCTCCACAGTTTACCAGTCCTAATCCAATTAATGCTAATAACATAGATTATGAGTAATAGTACATAGCTCTCTTCAACACAAATCAAACTTGTACCACTTACTGTACAGCTGAGAGATGAAGGGACACGTAGCAGTAAAACAAGCTGAGTCTCTAGGTCAACCAAGGCCATGCCCTGACCACACTGTTCCTTGCTTTTCAAGTTTTATATTATTCATTTCTTGAAACATATGTTCCTACTTAAGTCAATGGGAAATTTGCCATTGACTTCAAAGGGACCTGGAGTGAGCTCCTGCGGCAGTCGCTCTCCTTAAGGAGAAGAACTGTGCATCCCCAGTTTTGGCAGGGCACTAGCAATCCTGCCGGCTTTTAAAGTCACGGTCACACTTAACACTGCAACTGCTGGATGAAGGTTTTTCCAGGAATACTCTGCTAACCTTCATCATGGCAATGGGTGAAAAACACACCCAAATTTGTGTAGAATTCAGTGAACAGGTTCATAAAAATGCTTAAAAAAATAATTAAAAAACTCCATATAT
>NW_010198651.1:0-12134 GCF_000695765.1 Mesitornis unicolor | reverse complement strand
ATTTTAAACTTATTTTATCTCAGCTCATGTTTTTTTTACTTTTTCCTTTCCAATTCTCTCCCCCATCAGCTGGAGGGTAGTGAGCAAACAGCTGTGTGGTGCTTAGTTTCTGGCTGAAGTTAAACCACAAGAAAATGCAGCGGCATATAGTGTTTTGTTTGAGAAACTTCTCACTACAAATTCAGATAACCCAAAGCTGACATTTTCAAAGGACTGAGTATAAAGCTTTGAGGATTTTCTAAGTTTAGATTATGTCATCTCAAAGATATTTCCTATTTCAGATGTATCAGTTTAGAAGATTTTCAGCAGTGAAATGAAGAATGAGAAATACCTTCTTGGTGCACAACTACCAAATCATTATCATGAATCTTTCAATAAGTTTTTCATTCCGAAGTGTATTCGCTTGCCAAACTATCTCTGTAATGGAAGTCTGTCTTTCACATGTCTCAGTACTGGGCTTTTAAATTATATCTTTGGAAACACTTCAGGACCAAACTGACCAAACATGGCAAAAAAAGTATAAAATTTTTTGATCCCTTATGAATGTAGAGATTCCCTGAACAGACTAAATAGACCACAAAATGCAGTGCTGGCTTACAGTTTTGGGGAGAAACAGCACAGAAAAACTTATTTGCAGTCCTACTTGAGGATGAACTGAAATGGTTTTGAAATTTGAAATGGTTATTTTAGTATCAGATGACAGTTATGAGGCTGACTTTTCCCAGACATGGAGTCTTTGGGTATACACTTTCCTGTAACTTTTCTTTGAATATCTAAATTGATGACACCATCCAAGAAGAATACTTCTGCAAAACTTTCACGGTTTGAAGACTAGTTCTACAAACCACTTTGTTGTGTGGATCATACTACTTCCTCTAGTATTATTTTAGGATTTTTCACCATTGTGGCTTATTTACCTTGACTTATTGGCCCATAGACTAACTCCATATGCCTTTAAAGAAAACTTAAGAATCAATATAATTTTGTAGAGATGCTAAAATATGAGCTTTTTACACCCACTGTCCATTATTAAAATGTTCATATATAAAATTAACAATCAATTCATGTCCTCACAACATGATATAAAGACTACATTCTTGCACAACAGTGAGAATGCAGGGACCAATGTATTCTGAAGTGTAAATTATTACCTTAAAATGGAAGTAACTGTTGAACAGGTCTTCTGGTTGGCTCTCTACAGATAACATGTACTTCTCTATTTTCTCTCTATAAAATGTAGTCTTTCTTCTACATAACTGTACAGGATGAGAAGCATTATGTTCTACTCCATTGGTTTAACATCCAAGAAATATGAATACAACCTATTCCTAAAACTTGGTTTTAAATGAATCTGAAAGACCTATTTGAAGTAAAGAAACATATTCAATGAAATTAACAATCTACTTTTTTTGTAGCTGAGAAGCAACCATGAATTTAATTAATTTATTCACTATTAATTTAGTTATAATAAAAGATTTTTATGTACTTTAGAATTGCTTTTCCTCTTCCACTTCCTCTTCTGAATCTCCATCATTTGCTACTTGTAACTTGCTGGCTGATCCATCGTATAATGGATGGAAGACATAAATTGGACATTTTCTTCCTGCTTGAATGCCAAGAGTTAACATCATCCAGTGTCATAATTCATAATGCAATTACCAATACAGGTAACCATATAGTTGTTCTCTTGTTGTGAATTTATAGGTAAAAAACCCCTTTTACTCCAACATTCACAAGAAACTGCATTAATAATAAGTCAAACCTTTTGCCCAGAGAGATTAATATGGAACGTTTTGTTATGTTATTCATCACATTTTTCAGAGTAGGTCTAGTATAAAAGTAAAGATAACAAATATATTCTGTGTCTGAAAATTAGATCAGTATCTAGGAAACAGAACTTGTAATCACATGCGTATGATAAATGATTATCTGACTCAATTGCCATAGATTTTCTGTTTCAGTAACATGAATTAAGTTTTCATATATATTAAAAGATTCTTCAGATTAAACATTTAGTAAACAGGGATTTAGTGTAATAAATCAATAGCCAAGCAACATCTTCAAGATGTCCTTGGCTTCGCATTGCTGTTACACATCACTTACAACAAAACTCAAAGTGAAACATAAATCCACTGCCATATTGTCCTGGTTTGAGCTAAAACAGAACTACTTCTCTATTCAGTGAGTTTACTTTTCAGTTAAATCTCTTCTAAGTGATTGTACTTTCTGAAAATTAATGGTATATTTTTCCAGTGTCTGGTTCTTGGAGCGGTAGCACTTGATGTTTATAATCACTACTAGGAATGGTATGCAAATATGGCTCTTGCTTATACTTACTGCTATGGACACCAAGATCTTGCGTGCCAAGTTGAGGTGTCATAAGTGAAGGGGTCACACCTGCAGGGAGGAGCAGACAGGACAAGTGTCTTAAAACTGACCAACAAGGTATTTCATCTTATATATGTCATACTCAGTATAAAGCTGAGGGATGACAAGGGTCAAGCTGCTTCTTCTTGTTTGGATGGTGTCAGAGGAGAACTCTGTCTATTTTTCTGTTTTCAATCTGGATCCGTGCGTTCCTGAATCCAGCTCCTGTCTGCTGCTAAGTCTGGTTTGAGACTTTTCCAGAGCCCTACAGCATCTCTGGTGACATAACCATCTTCTGCAGGGGGGAGGAATTGTTATTGTTTTTGTATATATTTGTATATATTTCATTATTTAGCTATTTATGTTATTATCTTTCCTTTTTTATAGTCATAGTTTCATTAAATTTGTTTTAGTTTTCCAACCCATAAGTCTCTCTCCCTTAGTCTTTTTCTCTTCCCCTCTGGGGAAGGGAGAGGGGTGATAGAGAGCATCTGCCATTTCATTTAGTGGCCAGCCCAGACCTAAGACCTGATGCATATGTAATAAAAACCCTGTTGGACCTTACTCATGGAGCAGTCAAGCTACAATATCAACTCAGAGGGCCACTGTAGTCAGCGATGCTCTGCATGTTTGCTGACAGAGAGCCTACTGCAGCTCAAGCATTAAGTTATCAGTAGAGATTAGTTTAAGAATAACACTCCTCTAAAACATTCTGCCTCAGTAGAAGTTATGCCTCCCACATTTTAAGCAGAATCACACTGATTAACATCATGCTGATTTTGTTCTGCTTCCTCTCCTGTTTGTGATTTCTGTGAAAGATCATTTTACATATTAATTTGTTAACAGACTATCTTGCACAATGCTTAGCAAAAGAGACTGCATCATTAGATTATACAGAGGAATTATTTTCCTTGAACTGTACCATTCATTTGTGTTAGGGTAATGTATGAAAAACTGAGAGTACACTTTCTGATACTACCATGCTCATCTCCAGAATACTTCTTGAAGAATGGATCAAGAGTAAAAACAAACCCTGTCCTTAATTAAATTCAGATTTTTAAAAAACCTTATTTTACTGCATTATCTGTAAGAACATATATGTATATTACTTGTGCTTTTCAAGTGCTGAAGAAATTGCTAGGTATCATTACTAGTATCTGTATTCAACCACTAATGACTGCAGAGGTGCTTATTCAAGCAAAGAACATTTACATGCAGACTGCAGGAACTGAGAAAGACTGCTACTTCTCTGATTAAAGAAATTGATTCGACTGCAGAAAGAGTGACTTTAATTAGCTGTGCAAATGCCATTAATTCCAATTAATCTTCTCACAGTGTCAAGACCAGAATCCAGGGAGAAAATAAATTGCAGTAAATCAATATAACTCTTGTTTCTACCAGGAGCAGGTGCTTACAAAAAGAGGAATGTCTTTTATAGTTTTCTGCATCAAGAAGTATTTAAACAAGACAGTAATTCAATGTACCCAACCTCTTAATGATTCTTTATAGACTGTTTATATATCTCTTTAATTGTTTTCCTTTTGATCGGAAGTATTTAACTTGGTACTTTTGAAAAGTATTACAGTAAGAAATTTGCTCAAAACACTCACAAGTGCAACCAAGATTTATTTTGCAGAGAAAACTAACATGTGGATTTACAAGATAATTGGTTTTATTTACAAACAAGTACTAACTTTCACTTACTTTTCATGCGACAGATAAAGAAAACCAACTAGTCAACTGACTCTCCAATGTGACTTGAAGAGCTGTCTTTAAAAGAAAGCTCTTGGAATTCTTTTAGACAGCTCTTTGAAAACCATGACCATGAAATTTTAACCCTTGAGGATTTCCATGATGCTAGTAGCAATGCATCAGATCTGTCAGCTTCTCAGATTTAGAGAGCAGTGTCTCAAAAAAGAGCACAAGATCAAGCCTAAGGGAAACCAAAATAAATCAAATTAATCACCTCAGAGATGTGCCACTGAAATGAAAGGAAAAGAATGCACGCTGTGTGCAAGAAAGCACAGATTATCTTCCATGTTTAAGGCATAACACAGCTGCCTTCTTGTAATAGTTTGCCCTACAAGATTTTTTTTCATATTGCACTGCACAACTGTGTGAACAATGAATGCAGGAGAGTACTAAGGAGTTTACACCTCAGGAATAAGGGAAGAATGAATTAAAAAGAAAAACCTTAAACATACAAACCTCTCTTTTAGAAAAAAGCCAAGGGACAGGTTTTTTTTTCCTTTAGAAGATTAACAACAACCCTCCAAAATTTCAGCAAAATTACCATGCCAAACTGAGCTACAAAGCAGTTTCACAATGCATTCTAGTATATGTAACTACCATATAATTTACCCCTCAGCCCTCAGGTGTGTTTATGCAGAAGTTTTCTACTCTCAACAGATGGACAGACATCAGTGTTAGAAACTGCAACCAGTTTTTCAGTACCAGTGTACCTCAGGCGACTGACATCTTCAAGGGTCTTGCATTCTGTTAATGCTGATTTACTCACTGAATAGGGTGCATTTGAAAAAAAAAAAAAGGGCTGAGATCAAAGTTACAAGTGGCAACTCTCAGGGGCTTGAGACCATCAATGACCCTTGCTGAACCTGTCCCCAGGGAGGTATATGAACCCCTGGGTGGCAAGGTGACAGCCTCAATCCCCAGCACTTCTCTCTCTGCTCTGGCTGAGAGTGCCTTCAGGAATCCCATACAGCTGTGTCCCAAAATTTTGTTTTGCAACCAAATCACCTGTAGCGCAACATACACAGACTGCCCTCAACAGAAAGCAATTCAGGGTCTGGGCAGAAATCCAACATACTGTGAAAACATTCAGGAGGTTTTCATAATATAACAATTTTCCCATCCCTTTGTGCTGTATAAGTATAGTAAAGGATTGAATACATCCACAGTGCTGAGCTTTTCAGTTATGGATACCAAGTTGCTACTCATATAAATCTTTTGAGCAAAACAGTGAAGACTGCAAAGCCTGTATACTTGAAATGTGTACCAAAACATAAGTAAAACTCTCTACAACACTGGTCTATACTGAATCAGTCCATTAAAATTATATTACATAAATCTAATAAATATTATGCTGTATTAAGTCCCTATTCCTTCGAGAGTAAATACTGCCTTCTTTAGTAAGGCCCCTCAGTTCAAGAAAGACAAGGAATTGTCTGAAGGAGTCCAGCACAGGGCCACAAAGATGTTTGAGTGAGTGGAGCATCTCCCTGATGAGGAGGAGCTGAGGGAGCTGGATCTCTGGCTTGGAGAAGAGGAGACTGAGGGGTGACCTCATTCATGTTTATAAATACTAAAGGGCAAGTGTCAGGAGGATGGAGCCAGGCTCTTCTCTGTGATAGCCAATGACAGGACAAGGTGAAATGGGAGCAAGCTGGAGCATAGGAGGTTCAATCTGAACATGAGGAAAAACTTCTTCACTGTAAGGGTAACAGAGCATTGAACAGGCTGCCCAGAGAGCTTGTGGAGTTTCCTTCTCTGGAGACATTCAAAACCCTCCTGGACTCATTCTTGTGTGACCTAGTTTAGGTGATCCTGCTCTGGCAGGTGGGTTGGACTGGATGATCTTTCGATATCCCTTCCAACTCCTGATATTCTGTGATACTGTGATTCTTTAGATGAGTATATTTAGTATTGTGATATTATATAATCAAAACTAATATTCCTGTCTGAAAAGGATGAAATCAGAATCTTTGCTCCAGAATTTACAATTGTTTCTTAGCAAGATTATGTATTACACTTTCTTTTCCCTTAATAAAAATATTCCTCAACTCAAAATGGCTTTTTGGTATCCGTTATTGCTCCATCATGACCTCTCCCATTTTCAATATATGATTTAGTATCTTCTGTTGCTTTCAGTATTAAGCAATAAAAACAATGTTCAGTTGTATTCTAAGGTTTTATGGTTGCATCAATCACTATAGATTCTGTTTACCAGCTTGCAGCACTCTGTTGTTTCTTTTGGTTTTGTGGGTTTTGTTGGGTTTTTCAGTTTTGGTTTGGTTTGTGTTTTGTGGGTTTTTTTGTTGTTTGTTTGTTGGGTTTTTTTTAAAGAGAAGGCATCAAACAACAACTTCCATTCAACTTGAGAAGAAAAAAAGGTTCACTGATCTCAGCATGACTCCTAAAGATGAGCAAATATGATTGCTGTTTAACTAGGAGAATATGACATGTAACTAAGGTGACTGTTAATAGTCAGACTGTAAATTAATGTCTGAAACAGAATTTAGCAGTCTTTATGTCCAAGTGATCTGCCTAATTTTAGCTCTTGATTGGCTAAGATTTTCAGTTTCCTTAATTACATTATTGAGACCTGCCACTAACTCTGCAAGTAAATTAAAGGTGAGAAACTTTTTAGTCAACTGAGACGGAAGAAAGACACATTCTGAAAAATGTGAGATCTGCCACTGAGGATCTGGTTTAAATATTAATATGAGAAATAATTTCAGAAAAAGAGGAGAGAATTCTTCATCAAAGCAAAATTTGTTTTTTAAGCTATTCCAGAAATACTTTACTTCACAAATACCTTCTCTGTACACAAAGTGGGTCTGCAGTACCCCAGGGAGTATCCAAAAAATTAGTTCAGATTATATATGGGTGACTTTCACTGTAGTTTCCAGAATTTTTAAAACACACTGTAAGAGAGAATTGAACATTCTTTTTCCTGCTTCCTCCTTGGCTTGAAAGACTAACTTAGTCAATAAATTTAAAAAGAAAAAAGTTTGTCATTTTGAAGAGTGTCTTACAGTTCACAACAATTTAGAGTTTCTAGAATAGTCTTAATTTACTGATATCTAAGTTTAGCAAGTCTTTCCAAGTTTAGAGTATGAGATTACAACTTTGATAACTATTCATAGTTGTTACTTATTACAGTAAAATTATTTATACAACAGCATTGGAAATCTTCCACATGGATGGTTATATGCTGGACTCCAACCTCATAGTATCATTTTATGGGAAGACAGACCTAAGCTCAACAATATCTGTAACACAAAGATTAGTCTCAGTGAATGAGTTACTACTTTTAATTTTTTTGCTAACAATATTCTGGCAGTTCGTAGGCTTCTCAGGTAGATTTCTCTTTCTTCCTTTGCTTTCCTCATGCAGTATTTTGTTGGTGTTTTGAGACTAAAAGATGCAGACGTGCTGAACAGATGTATGATACATGTTTCTAACAGTTTCACCCTCTTGGTTATGTAACTGTAAAAGCCCAAAGGCCTTACACTCCTGATTCAGTTTCCTTCATCATAGCTTGGAACAGCACAGAAAACTGAATTATGCTAGTTATGAAAGGAAAAAAGAACAGGAAAAAGGAAAAAAATAAACCCAAGCAAAAAAAACTCAACAGAATAAAGATACATAACCTAATGGCAGTATTTCTTTCTCAAACTTGTAGTTATCCCACAGTTTGTAACACCAGCTTAACCTTGAACTGTCTTAGAACTACAAAATCTCATTGACTTATGTCTTTCAATATATGAAATTATGAATTAGAAATTCATCTACAGTACTTTTTACAGAAAATCACTTCTTTAAACATCCCATGCTGTACCAGGCTACTCAGCGCAGTAAATATGCATGCATATTTCCATCAATAGATCAGATAAAAACTGCACTCTGTTCCTGCATAGTGGAAACCTGCCCAAGGCTAGAAGAGTTCAGGAAAAAAAATCAATATCCCTAAATGTTTATAAGTCTGTGGTTTTGCAGTGAATGTTTCACAAATCAGAACTCAATAGTTTTGCAAAACACTAGTTTTGACCTTCATAAACCTATGGAGGTTCATTACTTCCATAAAGAATTCATCTCAGACCTCAGCAGGATTTCTCTTCCTTGAAATTATTCCTTCCAGCTGGATGTATGTAGCTGATTCATTTTTATATCTGTCATCTGCTCTGAGGATATCTCAGCAGGATCCAGAGTGGTAAAGCACACATTTTCACTGAAATTTCTGTTCTTGGCTTTACACAGGAAAAATCAACTAATCTCATGTGGCAAAAGTTAAATGCTCTAGAAAATGTGATGACAATCATAAGATTTGTATAGCTTTTCAGTGACAGAATAACAGCCTTTTTTCTGCTTTTTAGTTTTTGGATGATAACATTCTCACAATTATAAAGTTGTATGTACAGAAGTTACAGAAGAGTTTTAGAAGAGATACTCACCCCACTATTTAAATAGGTACAGCTGATCTTCTCACAGGAAAATGTTTCAGTATTATTAAATAAAAAAAAATCAAGATTGTTATTTGAGATACTATTGTGTATATAATGTGGTTAAAAAAATCTTTACAGTATTTCCCAAAATACCCTGCATATTTAGTTAGAGGTTGTTTTAACCCCTTGAACTCTTCTTCCTTGCCATAATACCATGGGACATTACATTTGGTAACATATTGATGCTAAAAGTACCCATACACATTATTCCTTTTCACTCTTTGTCTGTGATTCATGGTACATAATTTATTTTCTCTCCTTATGCTGTCTCTGGTCATGTATCATTAAGGCCATCATTTGAGCAGAAACCACATTCCTACAACATAAGGCTGAGCACAAGACTCACTCTGAGTTCTCATGGTTTGCTCTTGCACCATTAGCAAATACACCTCAGTATCAAACATATTCTGCATAAGTACTCCAGGTATTTCTCAAGTTAGATTTAAGAACACCTAATTCCCTGATGTAGTCAATTATTTTCTTTATTATTCTCATTATTCAACAGGAAAACAAAGCATCTGGATAAACATTTTTGAAACAGTAGTATTAAATTTGGACATTCAGTGAAAATTCCCTGACTTCCACAGAAAATTCACGAGATAAAAGGAAAGAGCATATTTTAGAAAGGTAGTGCAAGACAACTACTATGATAATAAATTTCTTGCAAGAAATATATTGCTATCCATTTCTCTTCAGACCTTAACAATGTCAGGTAGATTATATATCTTCCAGAGAACACTATAAATCAACCTGAGTGTAAAAGCATTCCTAGTTAAGCTGAATCCCCAAAAGTTTTAAAATAGAATCTCAGAACATACAAATGATACAGAAAAAAATTGAGTATGATGGCAGATATGCCATATATATTATGCAACCTATACTAATGCAGAAAACAGTACCTCCACTTGGATATTGATACTGTACCATACCAAAGATAGCATATGATTAGTCAAAACATGCTTTAAGTCTGAGTTGCCCACGTCCCATAAAGAAAACTAATAAATATCATTATTAAAGTACAAGAAAATGTATAACATAAGGTTTTTTTTTTCCTTTGTGTTTGGGGAATGATTGGTGAGAGATAATATGCAGACATCAAAACCTCAGTGCCAGTTAACACTAGCCATCATTATCTCTATGCCACTTTGGATCACTAATATCACATGCTTTAGTGAGCATGAACAGAATTACTGTGTTATTTCTATTAGAGATGAGCTTACTTCTTTCCCTCTTTCCTTCACATTCAGCTTATATGTTAAAGCATGGAGGTTTGTACAATAATCCCTATAAAACTAATGTGAAAAGGTCAGAAAATAACTAAATGCTAAGGAAGATAATAAAGTACATCAAAAGCACTGGGAAATTTTCTGTGTGATCCTTGTCATAGGAAGAATACATGGCAAGTAGTCTACACAGAAGGCTACTAAAGCACAGAAAGAGAATATCAGTGGTAAAAGTTAATGTTCTCCCTCACCACATACTTCCCTAAAAAGTACAGCTGCAGAATGACTGGTGACCAGCAAAAAAAAAAAAAAAAAAAGTCAGTAAATTAATTAGAAAGTACTTGAAAAAACTACCTGTTAATTAGTTGGGACTAATGCCATTCATGCTGGGAAAGGAAGGGAAATAAGTTAAACAAGTAAGCCAGGGAGCTATAGGTCAGGCTGCTTATCTTTGATTGCTTATAAGCCTGGAAGTGTTAATCAAGCAAATTATTCATTCTCACCTAAAAAGTAAGGAAGTAGAAGGAATTGTTAGCAGAATCTGGAAAAAACTAAGTGTTTAATTTTTCTTTGCATGAGAAGAAAGGTAGTTGTCTCACTTCTGCAGGACTGATGTGTGGCTTTGACACAAGCTCTTAGGACATTCTCAGAGGCAAGTCAGGAAAACATGAGTCTTCAGGCACACGTTGATTAGGCAAAATCTTATTTAACTAGGGAACAAAATTATCTAGATGTAGCAGAGAAAAATTTATCAATGACTTAATGTTATAGGATAGAATAAGAAATTTATTAAGAGGTGTTTTCTGGAGCTCTGTCAGAAATAAAACAAACATAAATGATCTGGACTTCGGAGGCATCTGTGGGATTACTGCCTTCTAATGTTCTTTCAACCTTGCTTTTTTGTGATTCTGTAATTGTTAATATTCTTATTTACTTGAATGCCCACACATTTTAAAATAAAACCTTTTTAAGGTAACATTTAGTTAAACAGCATTTTCCTTCTAAATTTTCAAAAGCAACACTTCCCTTTAACAGTTGTTCTTTTTTTACAAAAGCAAACCATGAAAAGTGCTAAACTTACCTGCTTGTTTTCTTGCCTAACACTCATTATCTTGTATGATTTTAAAAGGATATGACTAGGAAGGGTCAATTATGCCAGTTGTTTTTTGTTCTCTTAATGACGTCTTTATAAATTCTGATTGCTGTAACATCATTTTAGCATTGAATTCATTATTCAAGTAGCAAGGCAGAATACATATAAACACTATGTAGAATATTCTAGATATATATTCTACAAATATACTCCAGTTTTAGTACACGCTAAGATTTGGAGAACATATCTTGTGCAAATATTTTCTTTTTCTTTGTCAGTCCTTCACAGGAAAAATTATAAAACTTTTCTGAGTATTACTTTAGTTTTGCTTGGAAATTAGGTCCTCTTTTCCCAAAATTATTTATTGTTTTCATATGAGTTTACTAGCATTAGCACAACAATGGGAAATGCGAAAAAACAATTACTTTCAGAAAAACAAGATGGGTAGACAACTGACTTTTCTTCTGTGCCAAGTATGCTCCAATTTTGCAAAAGACGATTGTGCATTCTATGTAACGAAGCATGTGAGATGCAATTAGCTCTAAGGTATGTGTTTGAGTTTGTACTGCATATTTACAACATTCTCTTTGTGTGGCTGCACAGAAATTAATGGCAGTGTTTGCAAATAAGTTATTTTTAATAGGATAAAGGATAATTTAGTATTGCTTTCTATTTATGCATCAGTATGAATGCATTACATCTATTCTGGAACCCAGCTGCCAGGGGTTTTTTGTTGCAACACCAAAGAAAGGACAGAATTACAGTGTAGTTCAGAAGAGAAAAGATTTGCATAATATTAGCTAATGATAAGGAATAATCAATGTAGAGAAACAGTTTGAACTTAAGTAATAGAAGGATGTACCCTTGAATAATCTAAAGAGAAATGGTATCAGCAGTCACAGTTAAAGCCATACTACAACAACCTAAATGCTTTGGTCGGCATCTTTGTTATGTTTTACAGAATGGTCCCCTGAAGTTCACCACCTTGAAAAGAAACAGACAGACCTAGTGATAAAATTGTTGGTTTCAGCCATGTTGTTTTTAATAGGTGTGTAATATAGGAAGGGATCTCAGAAGGTAGAATGTTTGTAATAGAGTGGAAAAGCAGTTAAGGTTGAGATTAAGTATAGTCTAAGCATGTGAATATGAAGATTTGAGAGGATACTGAATACTAAGATCACAGAATCACAGGATCACAGAATCACA
>NW_010198650.1:0-957 GCF_000695765.1 Mesitornis unicolor | reverse complement strand
CCACTCTATGGCCAAAATGCTCAGTGTTAGGGCACCAAACTCCCTCTTTAAGGGCTCAAACTCTGATATTTAGGGTCCAAACTCTCAATTTCAGGGCTTCAACTCTGCTTTTTAGGGCCCAATCTTACATTCTGTGGCCAAAACGGTCATTTCTAAGTCCCAAACTCTCATTTTTAGGGCACCAAACTCTGATTTCTAGGAGTCAAACTCTCATTTTAGGCCCCAAACTCTCATGTTTAGGGTCCCAGCTGAGATTTTTAGAACAGAATCTCTCATTTTCACGCTCCAGACTCCCATTTTTGAGGCCCCATCTCTCACTGAACGGCCAAGAAGCCAGTTTAGGGGCCCAAGCTCCCATTTCAGGACCCAGACTCTCCTTTTACAGCCAAAACGCCCATTGTGAGGGCCCAAACTCCCATTTTATGGCACAAATGATTCTTTTTAGAGCCCAAACTCTCATTTTTGGGACCCAAACTACTATTTTTAAAATTCAGTCCCTCATTTTATGGTCTAAACTCTCATTTTTAGGCTCAAAACTCCCATTTTTGCCCAAACTCGCATTTTTAGGGTCTGAACTCTGATTTTTAGTACCCAAACTCTCATTTTCACGCTCGGAAATCCCAGCTTTAGGGCCCAAAATCCTATTTTAGAAACCAAACATTCTTTTTTACAGTCAAAACTATGGTTCTTAAGGCACAAAATCGCATTTTTAGGGCCCAAACTCCCATTATAAGAACCAAACTCTCCTTCTATGGCAAAAACGTCCATTGTGAGGGCCCAAAGTCTCATTTTTTGGTTGAAGCTCTCATTTTGAGGGCCAAAGTCTGATTTTTAGGGCACAAACTCCCATTTTTAGCACCCAAACGCCATATATCACGGACCAAGCTCTCTCTTTCAGGGCCCAAACTCTGTTTTTTAGAGCAAAGACTTTCATTTTATGGCCAAAAAGCCCATTTT
>NW_010198649.1:4420-4999 GCF_000695765.1 Mesitornis unicolor | reverse complement strand
CTCCACCCCCATCCACACCATTCATCCCCATCCACTCCCTCCATCCCTATCCACCTCCTCCATCCCTATCCATCCCAATCCACCCCCTCCATCCCCATCCATCCCCCCCATCCCCATCCACGTGCCCATGGCACATCCCAGAGCACATCCATGGGTCTGTCCCTGACCCCCTCCATCCCCCTCTGCCCGCAGCGTGGTCCACACCACAGCACCCCATCCTCTGCATCATGGGGGACGTGTGACAACAGGGGACAGCGCCACAGCTCACCCATTGCTGCTGCTCCTTGTCCCTGCTCTCTGCCTCCTGCTGCTGCTGGAGCCTCCTGGGGTGACAAATGAGGGTTAACAAAGGACAAATGGGGGTTAAAAAAGGACAAATAGGGGTTAAAATACGACAAATGGGGGTTCAAGAGGGGCAGGACAAGCGGTTTGCTTCATGCAGGGGCCAAGGAAGGACCCCAAACCATGGGGTTTGCTGGGGGGCACTCAAGGAGCCCATGGTTATTGGGGCTACCATGGCTATTGGAGCTACCATGGCTCTTGGGGCTACCCTGGCTATTTGGGCTCCCACGGCTATTT
>NW_010198649.1:3773-4056 GCF_000695765.1 Mesitornis unicolor | reverse complement strand
ATTGGGGCTATTGGACCCATGGATCGTGGTGCTGAGGGCGCTGAGCCTGCCCCAGCACCACCCAGGCACAGGAGTCTTCCTGGGACCACAGCAGCAGGGGATGCACAGACACGACCCAAGGAACAACCCCGCACCATCACCACAGGGACCGGAGCAGGGACAGAGGAGGTGACAAGGACACCCAGCACTCCCAGGAGCAAAGCCTGGTGAGCAGGACAGGGCTCTGGCATCATCAGGGCTCGTTAGGGACTCACTTCTGTGCTTCGATCTCGCTGGACCTGGC
>NW_010198649.1:0-3702 GCF_000695765.1 Mesitornis unicolor | reverse complement strand
GCTCCTCCTCCGCCCTCCTCTTCTCCTCCAGCCGCCGGTTCTCCTCGTCTTTCTAACGAAAGATGTGCAACAAGACCTGGGTTTCATCTTGCCCGCTCTGAGAAATTCCCCCCGGTCCCTGCAAGGCAGCTCCTGGTTTGCCCACCCCAAATGTTCATTGCTAAACCACTGCAAAACCCCGGTGTAAAGCAGCCTGAGTGGGAAAGACACACCAAGCCAGCTTGCTGCGCATGGAGGTGGTGGAGTCGCCATCCCTGGAGGTGTTTAAAAGCCCATATGACCCTGTACATCCCATAGATCCATGCTCTATGGAAATTAATTCAGGTTAATTTGGATTGCAAAGCATTGGAAGGGGCTGCCCAAGGCAGCGGGGGAGTCCCCATCCCTGGAGGGGTTTAAAATCCATGGAGATGAGGTGCTGACAGGGGTTAGTGGTGGAGTTGGCAGTGCTGGGTTCGTGGTTGGACTCCATCACTTCAAAATGTAAAGGCTTAATGGTCTTTTCCAACCAAATTACTTCATGAAATGGACTTTGCCACCTACCAAGAGCAGGCTGCAACCCAGCCCTGTCCCCCTGTGCCCATCCCAGCAGCCCTGAGCCAAATTAAATAGAGACAAAAAGCACTTTGCTCCTCAAGACTGAGGTCTGCATCCCCATCTCCAGGCAGGGGAGCCCAGGGATGAGAGGGAAGACGCAGACGGAGAGAAACCCCCATCCAAACCCAAATCCCCTGTCCCACCGGAGCAGCGCAGCACCCACCTCCGCTTTGGCCCAAAAATTGTCCTTATTGACTCGCTTGATTTCCGACATCGCGTTCGTCTTCTGGTAGACGGAGCCCTGGAGGGAGGCAGAAGGTGGTGTGTGTGTGTGTGAGCAACCGTGATTTTGGCGTTAGTGGGCAGAAACGCGTCCCCAGGGCTTCCTGGCAGCTCTGGAACCTGCTGTCCTGCTGCTGCGGGGCCCACTGGAGCCCCTGTGTGGGGGGCACCCAGCCCACACGGCCCAGCAGGATGGGCTGAGACGGTCAATGGAAGGTGTTCAGCATCAAGAAATGGAAATAAAGACATTTTGTGATGGAATGTAACAGCAAAACCAGCACGGCCCCACTTCAGCACCGTCTGTGATATTTCACAAGTTGCTAAAACCTGACTCTTAGTCCCACATTTTAAAGAAGAGTCAAAAATGGGCGCTTCCAGACTGCTTTTCCTCTTGCCTAGAGCCAAAATCAGGCTGTTGAAGCACTGCAGAGCCCAGGCTGGAACAGCCAGCAAAGAATTGACTGGGACACATGGAAATGGTCACCCCAAAACGGGGCAGGGGGACAACGAGGGTCCGGCACGGAGCAGGGTCATGGGCTCCTCCTCATCCTTATGGGCTCCCCCTCATCCTCATGGGCTCCTCCTCAACCTCATGCGCTCTTCCTCATCCTCATGGGCTCCTCATGAACCTCATGGGCTCCTCGTGAACCTCATGGGCTCCTCCTCCTCCCCATGGGCTCCTCCTCATCTCCATGGGCTCCTCCTCATTCTCATGAGCTCCTCCTCAACCTCATGGGCTCCTCCTCAACCTCACGGGCTCCTCCTCATCCCCATGGGCTCCTTCTCATCAGCTCTTCCTGGGCCTCATGGGCTCCTCCTCATCCTCATGGGCTCCTCCTCATCCTCACGGGCTCCTCCTCAGCCTCATGGGCACCTCTTTGGCCATGCCAAAGCATGGGGAGCCCCTTCCACCTCAGGGTGATGGTGATGGGTGCTCTGCCCCTGCCCCACCGCCAGCCCAGGGGGTCCAGGAAGCTTCCCCCAGTCCCAACTCACCACAGGGGCCTGCGGGCCCGCGTCCTGGAACCTGCTGCTCTCCTTGTGGAAGTTGTAGTTGGCCCCCGAGGCCTTGGCCACCTTCTCCATGATGAGCTGGGGCTCCACGTCCTCCTCGGCCCGGGCGTTGATGGTGACGTGAGCCCCCTGGGCATGGAGGAAGCCACCGGGGTCAGGGGGTGACACCGGGGCCACTAAACCCACCCTGGGGCTCCCAGGGGCCCTGTCCACACCCATGGAGCTCCCGAGGGAGGGGACAGGTTTGGGTGACAAAGGGGGGCCACCAGCCACTCTAGGGTAACCCCATGTGGGGAAAGAGCCGTGGTGGCCACCCCTAGCCCGGGGACCACCACAATGTGATGGAAAGAGGGGCGCACCTTTAGGAAGTTGGCTACGGTGCTGACGTGGTTGGCGCAGGCTCCTTTCCTCACGTCGTTCACGCCTTCACCCGTCTGTGGAGGAACCATCCATCATCCCACCAGAACATCATGGAGTCACACCAGAACATCATGGAGTACCACCACAACCTCACTGAGTCCCACCACAACCTCAAGTCCAACCACAACCTCATCCCACAACCTCATGGAGTCCCACCACAACCCCTTGAGTCCCACCACAACCTCATGGAGTCCCACTACAGCCTCATCCGAAACCCATCAGAACCTCAAGTCCAACCAGAACATCATTGAGTCCCACCACAACCCCACTGAGTTCCACCATAACCTTGATTCCCACCAGAACCCCACTGAGTTCCACCACAACCTCATGAAGCCCAACCACAACCTCATCAAGTCCCACCAAAACCCCACTGTAGACCCATCAGAACCTCATGGAGCCCAACCACAACCTTGAGTCCTACCACAGCCCCATCGAGTCCAACCAGAACCTTGAGTCCAACCAGAACCCCATTGAGTCTCACCACAACCTCATTGAGTCCAACCAGAACCTTGAGTCCAACCAGAACCCCATTGAGTCTCACCACAACCTCATCAAGACCAACCACAACCTCATGGAATCCAAACACAACCTCACTGAGACCCACCACAACCTCATCAAATCCCACCACAACTTCATTGAGACCCATCAGAACCTCATGGACCCCAACTACAACCTTGAGCACTACCACAGCTCCATCGAGTCCCACCACAACCCCACTGAGTCCCACCATAACCTCGAGTCCCACCAGAACCTCACTGAGTCTCACCACAACCTCATGGAGTCCCACCATAACCTTCATTCCCACTGCAACCTCATTGAGTCCCACAACACAACCTCACTGAGACCCACCACAACCTCATCAAATCCCACCACAACTTCATTGAGACCCATCAGAACCTCATGGACCCCAACTACAACCTTGAGCACTACCACAGCTCCATCGAGTCCCACCACAACCCCATCGAGTCCCACTTACAACCCCATTGAGACCCATCAGAACCTCATGGAGTCCCACCACAACCCCACTGAGTCCCACCACAACCTCAGGGAGTCCAACCACAACCTCACGGAGACCCTCACAACCCCACTGAGTCCCACCATAACCTCAAGTCCCATCAGAACATCATCGAGTCCAACCATAACTTTGATTCCCACCAGAACCCCATGGAGCCCCAGCAGAAGCTTTGAGACAGAACCGAAGGGAGAAGCGGGGATCTGTTCCCACCACCCCCCAGGTCCGCACTCACCCAGTTGACGAGGACGTATTTGGGCAGGCCGGAGTTGGGGTCCTTCACCCTGCAGAAGGCGTACATCACCTTCCCGCTGTTCAACTCCTCCACCATCTCCTCCAGGCCCCCGTCTGCGCCAGAGAGAACCGAGAGAACCGAGATCACCAAAAACCAGCACCTCCACCCCCCAAAACCAGCACCTCCAACCCCAAAAACCAGC
>NW_010198648.1:0-4497 GCF_000695765.1 Mesitornis unicolor | reverse complement strand
GGGTCGGGGGAGGCGGCGCTGGAGGAGAACCCGTTCTACGGGAAGTACCGGCACAAGATCCAGGAGCTGCGGAGGTGCGGGGGCCGGGCCCTGAGGGGAAGGAAGAAGACAGCAGGGGGAGGCGTTTTTTGGGGAGAGGGGGTGTTGAAGGACCTGGTTTCTTGGGGTTTTTTGGTGGTTTTATTTTGGAGGAGGAGGGTGATTTTTAGCTTTGTGACTTTATGAGAAAATGAGTTCGTTTAGGCCGAATGTTGCCTTGAAATTCGCTGAGGCCAAGTCAGTGCAACAGTCGCGTTTGCCAGCATGATCAGTTTCGTAAGGCTGTTTCACTGACAATCTCTTAAAATTTTAAGAACAAGAATCAGTACCACATTAAACATTTTTACAAACCAAATGTTGGTAATCACCCAGCACTGTTAATAGTCCCTTTTCTGGTTCAGGTCAAGTCCAGATGTATTTGAATCCCGTATGGAAAAAAGAAATGAAGTCAAAAAGCAGCCCGTGGGACACTCCAGGCAAGGAGAGTTTGTCAAATGCATGGAGGAAAAGGCAAGGCAGATTTTCTTTGTAATTAACATAAATTAAAGCCATAATGTCATCTACAGAGGATCAGTGTAATGCTACAAACATGCAGTGTTCCCATTAGTAAGGAGCCCCAGAATTTCACGCTCTGGTGGCTAAAAGTATTTTTCTGTATTCCAGTGTATTATTTTGCTGTTTTTTAGGCTGTAAATTGTGTGCTTGAGGCCTTATTTAAGTGTTTAATAAGTTCCAGATGAGTTTGGCCAGATGGAATGACATGATCTTATATTTATCATTTTGTAGTGAATGAAAGCAAAGCTGTTCAAAAATACTGGATCCAAAACGTGTAATAGTTTGCTTTAATCCTTCCTGGTCTTGAAATTCATAATTCACATTTAGTTACTTATCTTCTTATTTTCCTAATCATTATTTTATTGTAATAAAATGTACTGCAGCAATTTCTAAGTCTTAAATTTGAACTCGTGCTCAGGAGATCTTGTCAGCAGGCATGTTATGCATGGCAGGAAAGGCAAATAAATGGTGTTAAAGCATCAGCTATAAAAGCTAAAGAAAAATGTTTTCTTCTAGGCAGAAGGCTTGGGCTCAAAGACATCAAAGGGAGGCTTCACAAAGGATAAGGTAAGGGAAATTAACCTAAGTGTTAGGGAGAAGACATGCTTGCAAACCAAGGATGTAGATTAACTTGTATTGCTATCATCAGTGCTTTAGCCAAGAGCTTCGTGACAGAAAACTAATGCACCTTATTCTGCACTTGAGCATAAGACTTTAATTTACTGTTGGGTTTCTGTTCAGTCTTAAAACTCCCACCGCTCTGGGTTTTTATTATCCTGTCCTTTGACACCCTGGAAGTTCCTGCTAGTTAGGGGAGCTGTACTGAATGCTGACAGCGATAAAAGGGTTAAGCTGCCTTTACAGCATGATGTAAATATATTTCCAAAGATCAGCCAGCAGAGGGACAAGAGAATGATTTTGTTCTCTTCCACATTCTTGTATTTTGGCAAACTTTCTGTGTGAATCTGCCCACAGAGCCTGTGAGATGGCTGAAGGGGAAAGGCTGCAGCTTCTCTTGCAGCTTCAGTAGAGATCTGCACACCTGGAGCAAAGCGTGTTCGGTGTCCTGGCAGAATCTCTTCTATTCTGCCTCAGTCTGCATATCTACTTCTTGATGTAATACTGCTTATGATTTACTAGTTTCCTCGGCAATTAGGAGGACTAAGTCATACTGTAAATTGAGTTAAGTTCCTCCAGCTAGTTCCTCTGTAATTGCATCCATTCATTCTGGATTCTCACTTGAATCAGAGAGCTGTCGTCGTGCCAAATTCCTTATGCTTTTTCTTGCAGACGCTTGATTCAATTCTTAATGTTGAGATGGTGAGAGAAAAATCAGCGGAGGAGATTAAACAGGTGATGGATTTAAATGGAATAAAGTTTGCTCCATATCTGTACTTAATGGTAATCTACATGTGAGGATGGAAGTTTTACTTAGACTGAAAAATAAAACGTGGCTATGGATGTATATTTATAAAAGTACATTTACGTGCTATCAACAGTGGAAGATGAAGTTTTCTTTATATAGGTAAGTCCACCCAGGATGTATCCACTTGTTAAAGAAAACATCTGGACCTGAGCACTCAAACCCTGTCTCTGTTGTAATTCTCACTGGTGCCATTTAATGTGTAGTGGTTGAACTGGCATCATCAAGCTCCTGTCAGGTTTGAAGCCAAGTGAAGGGAAGCCCGAGCAGTAGCTTTTACAGGTTATGCTACCTTTGTTCTGTTGTTAGTTGGCAAATGGAATTCATTTTAAAGCATTCGATAATACTGCTAATGCTTGATGTTACCTGGAGCTCATCTCTTTTGTTTCCTACAGATCTGGAATCAGTATTTTTCTGCAAAAGATACGGTTTATGCTGTTATTCCTGTAAGTAATTACGCACTTGTAAGGCCAGTATGCAAAGCTTTCCTTCCTAACTGTGATTCTGTTGCTTTTGAAAGCAATCACTGAAGGAAAACGAGGTTTCAAGAACAATCTTTCTTTCCGGATTGAGTGATCTTCTTGCCCCAGATAAAGGCTTTTGTTTCCGAAAATGTATATCCCTTTTTTCTCACTTACATCACTCTCAATAAAACTAGTACTTTTTTTTTCTGCACGTCTGGCTTAAATTTCCAGGCATTTTTTGTTATGAGTATCCAACACTCTTTGCTTTGTTTCCAAAAATGTATATCCCTTTTTTCTCACTTACATCACTCTCAATAAAACTAGTACTTTTTTTTCTGCACATCTGGCTTAAATTTCCAGGCATTTTCTGTTATGAGTATCCAATACTCTTTGCAGGGCCCTAATACCTATTAAGGTAGCACTTGTATTTTCACATCATTTTCTCCCCAGAGTTGCTAATTTAATTCCCCTCTTCCCTGCTAACTCAAGTTTAATATAGCAGTGTTAGAGTACTTGGCTCATAACTTGCACGTGGCTGATCACTTACGACTTACTTTCGTACATTTAAATTACTGGCAGCACTGTCTTTCACTGAGTCTGCATGGTGCTTCCTGCGATAAGATCGTGTTTCTTACTCCCAATAACTTCACCAGATGTTAATTGTTGTTGATCTGTGTTAGGCTGAAGGAGTTGGTTTTGCTTTTGGGATTTCTTTTTACTCTTCGCTTCAGCAACTCTGTGTGATCCTGATCTCTTACATTTGCCTTTTCACAGCTGGGCACGAGCTGTGTGTTCCTTGAGTTCTGAAACCTCACTTAGATCCGGGGTCTGATTTGCAGTTGTCGTTGGCCTGTCGAACTGCAGTTCTCAGCATCTGAAGTGCTGTGTGCTCTGAAAATGGCAGCGTGGGGTTTGAAGTCAGGCAGCTTCGTGTTTCAGTTTTCCCAGCATGTGGACGTTTTGAAAATAAGTTTGAATTGCACGTTTGCTGTAGCAGAGGGCCGAAGCCAGAGACCCCCGTTAAGAGGGTGTAGGCCCATCATTAGTGAGGCTGGCGCTGTTCTTTGGGGTGCTGTTTTAGAGGAGCTTTGGAAGCTGTTAAGGCTTTAACGCAAACCAGATCCTAGGCACATTAGGTAGTTGTTCGTGGTGTCGTTTGGGACAGAAACTGTCTTTTGCCAGAAGGTTTTTGTTGGCTGGAAGGAAGCCCATAACACTCAAGTGCTCAAAAGCGCACTCGGAGGAATTTTGTCTTGCTGAAGGGCATATGTTTTATTACCTTAGAGTAGGTGTTAGTACATGGTGCTGGGAAGAGAAGAGCAAGCAAAAAGTTTGGGGGAACGCAGAGGACGCATGAATGAGATTGCCAGGTTTCATCAGGGATGACCAAATGTGTTTGGTTTTAATATAAACCTGAGCAATAAGTATGTTATTTCAGTAAATATTTAGGCTGCATTTTAATACTTAAAACCAGATTGCTGTCATGTGAAATCTACAATTTGGGGCCAGGGATATGTCATCTTGCTTAACTGTTGACACCACATGATTCAGGGGAGCTGTTACTGAAAAAGGATTTAATGTAAGCCCAAAGCTTGGGCCCCCCGCCTCCAAGGAATAAAGCTTTGGATCCAAGAAGTTTGTTGCTGCCTTTTAGAGGCTGCATTGTTAGAGTGAGGTACCAATGACATTTAGGTAACAAAACAAAATACAATTTTCCAAGCACTCACTGTTGGCTGTTCCCCCAGTGAGACCTTCTGTAGATGGAAGCTGCATGCTGTAAAGGTTAATGAGCTGATTCTGAGTAACTCCATTCATGTTTGTGTTATGAAAACTGAATTTCTCTTTCTCCTTCCCCAAAGGCAGAGAAGTTTGACTTAGTATGGAAAAGAGCCCAGAAATGTCCATCGGTACGTATCGCAGAGACTCAGCGTGTGGATGTATGGTTGTAATGCATTCTCCTCTCTAAAGCCTAACTCATAAACTTTTGACCCTTCTGTCATCAGTTTACTGTATCGG
>NW_010198647.1:0-5071 GCF_000695765.1 Mesitornis unicolor | reverse complement strand
AAAGGGAAGGTACCGGATCGGTACCTGGGGCAATTCCGGGTATTCATCCATGGCGGGGACTCATCCTTAAATCTGTTAGTTTATTTTCCAACCCGTAAAGTCTCTCTCCCTTATTCTCTTTTCTCTTCCCTTCTGGGGAGGGGAGAGGGGTTAACAGAGAGCATCTGTCCAGGATTTAGTGGCCGGCCCAGCCCTAAACCACGACAGAAGTGAATGTGGAATTTAGTGTGAGTGGAGGGGGGGGCGAGAGTGGAATTTGGAAACTCTAAGCAGCCTCCTGAAGGTACTGGAGTCTGGAAGTGTTGGAGACTCCAGAGTTGGGGAGATTGACTCACTCCCTACTGGAGTCTGGAAGTGTTGGAGACTCCAGGGCAGGAGTGGGGGATAAAAGCAGGTACCGGCAGAGGGCCGGGGGGAGGAGGAGGGTGAGAGTGTAGTTTAAATAGAAATTGAATGGGATCTGGGAAAATTAAAAGTTCTAAGGTGGAGTTTAAATAGAAATTGAAAATGGGGTCTGAGAGAAGTAAATGCTCTAAGGAAAAGGGAGACAGGAAGAAACTCCCTGAAATTCCTCCAGTCCTTTAGGGGGAATGTTGGAGGAATGAAAAAAACGAGTTGTTACCAGGGGAAAGGATAAGGTGAAGATGATTGACTTTTGTATGAATATCTGGCCCAAAGAACCGATATGACCAGAGGGCTATACTGGCCCTGCTTTGGGTCATCAGAAAATTGGATTTGTCAGGCTTTATATTTGTATGTGAATTCTAAAGAACCACATAGTATAGAGGAGAGTGCATACGCGGTGTGTTGGACTGGATCATCAGGGGGATACTGGAAGATTTATAAATTGAATGAAGGGACCCCAGGGGAAGGAAAAACAAAGGAAAGAAAGAGTAACGAGGAAGGTGGGGAAAAAGGGAAGATTGAAAATTGGGATCCATTAGAAAATTTACCCCAACAAGGTATCCCTCCTCCATATAATCCTTCACCAAATGTTGAAAATGGGAGGGAAAATGTTACTGCACCTCCTCCCAGTCCGCCTCAGACTAGGGTGAGACAAAACCAACAAATTTCAGAAGATCCGGCTCAGCAGTTTCCTCTTCGGGAGGTTCCTATGCCGGGTCAACCAGGGGGAGTGGGGTTTGTGAATGTGCCTCTTACAACTACTGAAGTAAGGGGATTTTGTAAGGAAATGAAAAAGTTGCTGGAGGATCCTTTGAAATTGGCAGAACAACTGGATCAATTTTTAGGTCCCAGCATTTATACCTGGGATGAAATGCAGTCAATTTTGGGAACTTTGTTTACGGCAGAAGAAAGGCAAATGCTACGGGTGGCAGGAATTAGAGTATGGGATCGAGAACACCCGCAGGGGGTAAATGGGCAAATGGGTGAACAAAAGATGCTGGTGGCCCGCCCGCAATGGGATCAGAATACGAACAAGGGGAGACAAAAAATGGTGGACAAAATATGGTGGATTATTTGCTGTGCATAGTAAAAGGGATCAGAGAAGCGGTGCCCCAGGGAATGAATATAGAAAAAGCTTCCGATGAGAGGCAGAGGAAAGATGAGTCATCTTCGGCGTGGCTGGGGGGATTAAGGGAGAAAATCCAACAAAAATCGGGGGTACAGCCAGATTCGATAGCAGGGCAACAACTCTTGAAGGCAAATTTTGTCACCCATTCTTGGCCAGACATCAGAAAAAAATTGGAGAAAATTGAAGATTGGAATGAGAGGGGACTTAATGAGTTGTTGCGGGAGGCTCAGAAAGTATATGGATGAAGGGATGAGGAAAAAGTAAAACAGAAGGTGAAAGTTACAGTGTCCACAATTCAGGAGGTTATTAGACAGGAGCCCGGGGAAAGGGGTTCCAGACAGTACCTAAGGGAAAGGGAGGAGAGGAGGTCGCAAGAGGGAAATCAGGGACAGAAACCTCGAGGGGAAAGAGGTTTCTTAGAGAGAAATGGGAGATGTTACCTTTGTGGAAAGGAGGGACATATGAAAGGGAATTGTCCCAAGCAAGGTATTTGTTTTTACTGTGGGCAAGAGGGTCACATCCAGAAGAACTGTCGCAAACGGAGCAGAGATGCTAAAATCTTCAAATTGCTAGAGGACACCGATTAGGGGTGTCAGGGGCTCTACCTCCTGGGGACGACACCTGATGAGGAGCCCCTGGTAAACTTGCAATTAGGTCCCCAGGAGGAGGAGACCACTTTTCTAGTGAACTCTGGGGCACAAAAGATTTGTGTCATAAAATCCCCTTTAGGAACAGCATTGGGGGAAAAGACCACTGTAATAGTAGGGGCAAAAGGAGAGAGTTTTAAAGTCAAGGTATTGGAGGAAATAAAAATAAAAGGGAATGGCAAAGAAGTATTTGGAAACCTTTTACTGCCTCCAGAGATGGGGTATAATTTATTGGGAAGAGATTTATTGGGTCAATTAGGAATTGGATTAATCCCACAGGAGAGCAAGGTAGTAGTCCAAATGTTCACTCTGAATGGAATGGATATTCCGGAAATAGATCCATCAGTCTGGGCGGCCCCCGGAAACTGAGGGGGTTTACGAATAGAACCATTAAAAAGAAAATTGAACGATATGAAGCCAAGAAGGGTGAAACAATATCCTATCTCACAAGAAGGGAGGCGGAGGCTTAAACCAGTAATCGAGGACTTGTTGAAGGAAGGGTTATTAGAACCCTGTATGTCCCCCTATAATACCCCCATATTTCCAGTCAAGAACGGAAACGGATCATATAGGCTTGTTCAGGATTTGCGGGAAATTAATAAACTTGTTCGGGAATGATACCCTGTAGTCCTAAACCCATATACGATTATGAGCCATATTCCAGAAGACAGTGAATGGTTTCAGTCGTAGACTTAAAGGATGCATTTTGGGCATGTCCACTGGATAAAGAGAGTTGAGAAATTTTTGCCTTTGAATGGGAGGACCCGGATACAGGACAAAAACAACCATTGCAGTGGACGGTTTTGCCCCAGGGGTATACTGAGTCTCCTAGCCTTTTTGGGCAGGCCCTGGAAAAAATATTAGAAGGATTTGGAGGTTCAGAGGAGGTTAAGATACTACAATATGCTGATGATCTCCTACTTGCTGGAAGAGAACAAGTATTAGTTGAAAAAGAGACAAAAAAGCTTCTAAATTACTTGGGCCGGCAGGGGTTGTGGGTATCAAAGGAAAAGGTTCAATTTGTCCAGAGAGAAGTGAAATACTTGGGACACCTTATTAGCAAAGGGTCCAAACAGATAAATCCTGAAAGTATAGCAGGCATAGTAGCTTTGGAGTTACCTAGGAATAAGAGGGAAATAAGAAAATTTTTGGACTTAGTGGGTTATTGTAGATTATGGATCAAAGATTGCACTCATGTTGTAAAGTTTTTATATGACAAGTTAGTGAAGGAGATTATGTTAATTGGACAAAAGAGGATGGGGAGAAATTCCAAGAGTTGAAATCCAGATTGATTACGGCTCCAGTGTTGGCTCTTCCAGATCTATATAAGGAATTTAATCTTTATGTGACAGCAGGAGAAGGGATTGCCCATGGGGTTTTAGTGCAGGAGAAGGGGGGGCAGTGAAAACCGGTAGCTTTCCTCTCAAAACTGATGGACCTGGTTTGTAGAGGGTGGCCTACGTGCATCCAGGCAGTAGCGGCAACTGCAATCTTAGTAAAGTCGAAAGCTTACCTTTGGGGGACATCTAGTAGTGCATACCCCTCATGCAGCGCAAACCATTTTAATGCAAAAATCCGGCCACTGGATGACTGATTCAAGGATATTAAAATATGAGGCAATCCTGATGGAGAAAAATGACTTAAGAATCATTACAGACAAAGCTATGAATCCTTCTCAATTTTTGTATGGCACTGACATTCCCAAATTGGAGCACAATTGTCTGGAATTAATAGAATATCAAACGAAAGTTAGGGCAGACTTGGGGGAAACACCGTTACCAGAGGGAAGATGCCTCTTCACTGACGAAGCCTCATTCTGTCAGGAAGGAAAGAGATACAGTGGATATGCTATAATAGATGGGAATACTAAAGAAGTAGTGGAGAGTGGTTCGCTCCCAGGGGATTGGTCAGCACAGGCATGTGAATTGTATGCATTAAAAAGAGCTATGGAACAACTTTCAGATAAGATAGGTACAATCTATACAGATTCAAAATATGCCTGGGGAGTGGTACACACATTTGGAAAAATTTGGAGAGAAAGGGGAATGGTTACCACAAAGGGGAAGGGACTTTTGCATGAGCAATTAATCACAGAGATCTTGGAAGCACTAATGAAACCAGAAGAGATTTCAGTGGTGCATATCTGAGGTCATCAGAAGGTGCAATCATGGGAAGCTCGGGGCAATCAATTAGCAGATAGAGAAGCCAAAGAAGCTGCCCGGAAAGGGAATACAAAGGTGTATGCTCTAACTCCCTGGATAGAGAAGCCTCTAAAAGTTCCAAAATTTGAAATGAAAGAGGTAGAGAAACTTAAACAGATGGGTGGGACAGAGACTGAAGAAGAGAAATGGGTTTTGCCGGATGGCCGGCAAATCCTGAATAAAGAATTAACAAGGGAGATTTCAGTTGCATGAAAGCAGCCATTGAGGAACTCAGGCTCTCTGTGATCAATTTTTGTGTTCGTTTGGATGCATAGGAGTATATACAATAGCTAAACAAATTACAGCTGGATGTGCAATCTGTCAAAGAGTCAACAAAAAGGCAATGAAACTTCTGGGGGTCGAGAACTGGCCTTGAGCCCCTTTCAGTCTATCCAGGTAGATTTTACTGAGTTCCCACCGGTACAGAGGTGGAAATACTTGTTAGTGATAGTAGATCATCTCACCCATTGGATGGAAGCATTTCCTACAATACAGGCTACTGCAAATAGTGTAGTAAAAGTATTGCTGGAACAGATCATTCCTCAATTTGGGATATGCCTGAATATCAATTCCGACTGGGGTACTCGTTTCACGTCCCAAGTGGTGCGGACTGTGATGGAAAAAATAGAAATCAGTTGGGATTATGTAGAGAAGTTTTTTGAACAACAAGGCCATAAAGTGCTATGGGA
>NW_010198646.1:0-16440 GCF_000695765.1 Mesitornis unicolor | reverse complement strand
AGCAAGGGGCTGCGGGGCAAAGAGGAATAAGCCGTGGGGCTCAGCCAGCTCCGACCCCCAGCGCCTCCCCACGGCCTTCAGCGGGGAGGCGGCGCGGAGAAGCCGCCGGGCAGGACAGGGCAGGGGAAGGGAGGGGGCGCAGCGCCTGTCGGACGCCCCTCGGGGGGTTTTGCTGTTGGCTGAGGCGAAGGGTCGGCAGAAGGAGCAAGGGCCCAGGTCTTCCCGCCTCCTCACCTGCACGGTGCGGCTCTAAGTCTCCATGGTGTATTCTGCCCAGACGCAGCCTGAGGTGTTAATGGAAGCATTCCTCCTCCTGCATTCATCTGCTGTCCTTACAGGCACAGTGGGCACGCAATTTCTGTCGCTGTAGTGGCAGAAACACATTGATGTGAAACCCAATTTAGAGGGCTCCAGTCCACATGTGTGCCAGTAGCCTTTACGGTAATAATAAAAAATTGAAATGTTTTAAGAGGGACCAGGTAGTTAAGCTTTTCTGTTTGGAGTCTCCATAGCAATGTCCTCAAATTAATATTTTAAGTTCTGCAGAACGTAGTCATGTTCCAAGTACAAGCAGGATTGGCAGCCTACAAGAGGAGCTTGGTCACAAAATGTGCCAGTTGTCTTCTCCTGTGTTTTGCTTGCATAAGAAAAATACCATTAAAAAGTAGATCTGTATTCCTTCAGCAGCCCTAGGTTTGTCTGTTTACCACTTAAGTATCTGGACATAAAATTGTGTATGACTGATGCATTATTTACCAAACAGGACTGTAGGGACTTTTTTAGCGCAGCTGCACTTGACTAGATACTTGGAACTAAGTTCAGTTTTGCACCATGAGGATTTCGTCAATGTAATCTCCTTAATTTCAGGTCTGCTTTTCTACCAGAGTAGTTTGCATCCTGAACTGGTAGGGCAATGGGCTGATGCGTTCAAGTCTGCTTTACAGAGATGAAGCTTTAACTATTCTTTGGGTACATGCACAACATCCTCTTCCAAGACATGACTTTCCCTTGTTTTCAGTGGGAATTTCTTTTTGATTACATTTAAAAAATAGAGTAGAGCACAACTCAAACGTTAAGGCAACATGCTAAGCTTTATACTTCTCCTCTACATCATTTGTAGAGACTAAATCTTTGTAACACCTTCTGTCTTTGACTCTAGACACTAGATTTCCTCTGTAAGTCAATGTAAATTCCGTAGCTCCTTTGGTATCCTGAAGTATTAGTTCCATTTGATGTTGTAATGTACTACTGGATAATGAGTTTTTTTAAAAAAACAGGACTTTCAAGTTTCCTGTTCTCAGCACAGATGTAAGTAAGTATTAAGCAACAAAAACACCTCAGCATGATGTGCTGCTGTTCATTGAGATTCCAGGACAAACATGTAAATTAAGCAGTTTTCTGCAAGTATTAAAATAAATTTTATTTCCATTAAAGCTGCAAGTATTGAATGTCCAGTTGACTAGTATATTTTAACTACTACTAAAAAGAAAAAGCACAAGTATCCTGAGAAGAGGTATATAGTATGATGTATATATTAAGGGACTTAAAAGCCACAAGGAATAGCTGCAACAGTATATAGGCTGCTATAGCTTTCAGCATAACCCATAGAATTTTATATAGTAAATCTTATAGTTTACTCATTAAGTTGTGGTTATACAAGAGGATTTCCCTTGGAAATACATCCAGCTTTCAGTCTGAGAAGCGGGAGTCATGATTACTGTTCACCTAAGTAAAGTTTGAAGCTTGATGCAGAGACTAAAGTATTGCTTTGCTCATTCTGAATGGTGACATTGTTCACTTGAGACCGGGTTAATTCTTGTGTTGAAGAACTACGCAGTTACCCAGAAAATAAGATAGCACTCACTGAGAACAAGAATCACCGAGATGTGGCCTTTGTTTTTCTATCTACATCTGCCTGTAATAGTTTTATATAAGTCATTTTATATGAAGAAAGATTTTCAAACATTACATTCTGACTTGATTGTCAAAGACTTAGAACCATTTTTTAAAAATGTAACTTTAGACCCCTGCTGATTTGTTCTGTAGGTATGTGTTGATCCCCAGTAATGATCTTGCTGTTCTGTGCTGTCTTGTATTGAAAAGTACCTCACCCTAGAGTGACACTACTCCCAGAGTAGAATGCTACTCAATGAAAAAGTGGCAGAATGTGACCTTAAATTAATTTGCTTGCTCTTTCTTGACATGTCCCCTTCACATTGATTTTCAAAGAAAATGTGTGAAGCTTCAGTCTTTAATGCCTCCCTTATCTCAAGAAATTCCCAGGATTCAGACCTTTGTGTGTGCAGAGATGTAGAAACAATGATTAAACTCATGGACAGATGTCTGAAAGCAGACAAGAAAACAGAAACCGAAGTTAAGAGACTGTATATCGAAGTGAAATAAGCTTGTCAGAAATCAGATTTATTCCCATACAATCAAAGACACAGATCTTTTGCTCTGCCACTGCTGTTGGCAGAATTAATATCTACAAGGAAATTAAAATAATATTTAAGCTATTTATTAAGATAAGTTATGCTATTGCTCCAAATGAAATTACAAGCAAAATGTTTCTATTGACTACAACAGGCATGGTTTGAAGCCTGTTGTGTGCTATATCTGTGTGTCAGACAGTTTGTCCATGATGTGTATACGTGCCACTGCTTTCTGCTAGGATGTCAGACCTGTAAAGCCTGTGCAGTGATGTTGACCTCTATTACAGGTGCAGTCTACAGAGGATAAATCCTAACATTCATTTAGCATCAAGCATGCACATGGTAGAAGGAAGGTAACATTCTTTACATCTTTGCAGAGAGAACTTCCACTACTTTTGAGTTCAGTTATTTACTTTGAAAAGAGGAGTTTTAAGTAAAAAGTGAGTAAATTCTATGGCAGTACACTGATTCAGTGTACTTAATAAATAATTACCAACCAGTAATATTCATGTCAGCAACTGAGTTTCAGCTTTAGGTAAAGTTAAGTGCTTCAGTTAATTCTAAATGTTGATTTTAAAGACAGAACAGAATACTCTCTGAATGGACATAAATGTTTGGATCTGTTGGGTTTTAGATAAATATGAGTAAAATAGATGTAAAAGAATAGCATCAATAAAACCTTTTTTTTTTCTTTACAATGTTGAAAACACGAATTACACACAAGAGCTATGTAGCATCAGCTTCTTGTTTTATCTCAACAGAATTTTCAGAGGAAGAATAGTGGAGCTTAATACTAAGAGAGTAAGCTCTTCAACTTTATTTAAGCATTTACACTTCCATTGAAGCAGTTTAACGACTATCTATGTCTCTTTATAACAGTACTTAGCACCTCTTAAACAACCATAGCAAGTATCAGAAAAAATGCAAAGGAATTGCAATTTTCTTCCATCTTCCTTGAGAAGATGAGATCAGTGGAGATCCTTCAGATAATACAGACTTATGGTGAAAGAAAAACATTTTTGTTAGATTTTGGGAGAAAATTTTCTCTTTCCATTTACTAATCTTAGGTAGTGTTTGAAGAAAAGGTTTAAACTAGACACACACCTTAATATTTATTTTAATACTTTGTTTAGTGACTGTAAGATTGACCATCTATTTAATAGGAAAGGTTTTGCTATTGTTTCCAATTAAGCAGAAAATTATTGTATTTGTGACCAAGAAAGAGGAAGGAAGAAAGAGAGAGAGAGTGTGTAGATGAGTACTGATTTCATTGTCAGATTACAATTTAGAGAGTGAGTTAAGTCCTTCAGTACCAAATCATATTTGAGTCTAAATGACAGAGAATTGCATATATCTGCTACTGTGGGATCAGGAACTTAGTTCTCACCCAGTACTTCAGTAGAAGTATTTATTTAAGGAATACTTAAAAAATTTGTAGAGAGAGATTTTGATACATGTTCATGCAACAGACTTTCTTCAAGATCAGTAACAGTAAGGTCCTTAATAATTGTCCACAAGGCACAAGAGCAGGCCATCCCTGTGCTCTGAAAAACAAGCCAGTGGGGACGAAGACCAGCCTGGCTTAACAGGGAGCTTGGTCTGGAGCTCAAAAAAAAGGAGAAGAGTTTATGGTCTTTGGAAGAAGGGGCAGGCAATTCAGGAGGACTTCAAGGTTGCCAGGAGGCTGTGCAGGGAAAAAACTGAAAGGGCCAAAGCCCAGCTAGAACTTAATCTGGCTAATACTGTTAAAGACAATAAAAATGTTTCTATAAATACATTATCAACAAAAGGAAGACTAAGGAGAATCTCCACCCTTTTATTGGATGGGAGGGCAAACATAGTGACCAGGGATGAGGAAAAGGCTGAGGTAGTTAATGCCTTCTTTGCCTCAGTCTTTAGTAGAAAATCCAGTAGTACTCTGGGTACCCAGCCCCCTGAGCAGGAAGACAGGGATGGAAAACAAAGTGACAGCTCTATAATCCATTGGCAGATGGTTAGTGACCTGCTACACCACTTAGATATACACAAGTCTATGGGGCCAGATGGAATCCACACAAGGGTCCTGAGGGAGCTGGCAGAAGTGCTTGCCAAGTCACTTTTCATCATTTATCAGCAGTCCTGGCTAACTGGGGAGGTCCCAGTCGACTGGAGGCTTGCAAACGTGACGCCCATCTACAAGAAGGGCCAGAAGGAAGACCTGGGGAACTACAGACCTGTCAGTCTGACCTCGGTGCCAGGGAAGGTGATGGAACAAATCATCCTGAGTGCTATCACGCGGCACATGCAGGACAACCAAGCGATCAGGCCCAGTCAGCATGGGTTCAGGAAGAGCAGGTCCTGCTTGATTAATCTTATCTCCTTCTATGACAAGGTGACCTACTTCGTGGATCAGGGAAAGGCTCTGGACAGGCCTGCATCAGGAATAGTGTGGCTAGCAGGACTAGGCAAGTGATCCTTCCCTTGTACTCAGCACTGGTGAGAACACACCTCGAATATTGTGTTCAGTTTTGAGCCCCTCACTACAAGAAGGACATTGAGGTGCTGGAGCGTGTCCAGAGAAGGGCGATGAAGCTGGTGAAGGGTTTAGAGCACAGGTCTTACAAGGAGCGGCTGAGGAAGCTGGGGTCGTTTAGTCTGGAGTAGAGGAGACTGAAGGGAGACCTTAATCACCCTCTACAACTATCTGAAAGGAGGTTGTAGCAAAGTGGGTGTTAGTCTCTTCTCCCTGGTAGCTAATGATAGGACAAAGTGAGATGGCCTCAAGTTGAGTCAGGGGTGGTTTAGGTTGGATATTAGAAGGAATTTCTTTACTGAAAGGGTTGTCAAGCACTGGAACAGGCTGCCCAGGGAGGTTGGGAACTCCTTTTAAACACCGCCCTGGAGGTGTTTAAAAGACGAGTAGATGTCATGCTTAGGGGCATGGTCTAGTGATGGATGTAGTAGGGATGGATCGATGGTTGGACTTGATGATCTTAAAGGTCTTTTCCAACTCAAACCATTCTATGATTATGTGATTCTATTCTTCTAATACTCCTATTGCGTAGTAAAAATACATTTAGAGGGAAGCTGTTGACCATTCAGTGACCAAAGCTAAGTCATGTTGTTTTATTGCATTATGTTGTCTATATGCCAGATGCTCTCAACAATAAATACTTTTGTTAGTTATTATGAACCTATAGCTATGATGTTTTACTCGTAGACTGTGCCTTTTCACTGATCTTCTTTCTGTAACAGATTCAAGGTACAAGTTAGTAGTGTTTTTTTCTAGCCATTATTAATTTACCTGTGTTTTTTTTCCCTAACTTTAATTTCCTGCTAATGACATTATAGATATAGCTTGATATAGATAGAGATTGAAATGCTGTATGGTTTTTTTTATTATTTAACATGAAAGCTTTCATAAGTTATGGGAAATTCTCACCCCGTAAAACAGAATATGTAAAGTTCTTCACTGATAGCTGTGTTAACCTATCCAATTATTTGCAAGGCCAAACATAAAAAGCAAGAGAGTGACAGTGGAAATAAGCTGCCAATACAAAACATATTTATACCTGTCTGTATAACTAATGTGTTGTCACAACATCCACATTATCGTTCTGACCAAAGATTATTTATAGACTTTACACTAAAATGCAGAAAAAGGATGAAGGAAAAACACTTAAAGATGCATTTTAATTCTACTTTGTGTCAAAGGAAAGTCTGCATTTTTTATAAAAAATTGGCACCAATATAATATCCTATCAAAATATTTCTGCCATTTTTTTCAAGAAATCCTAGCTATAGATGACCAAGTGATTGAATGAACTTTTGTAAAATTACTGCATTCTTACTTAGTTCCTTAAAATTTTGAGATAAAAACCACCACTTTACTGTTAATATGCAAGGACTAAGATTTTATTATAATAAACTACAGCTCTTTACAGAATGTACTAATAAAATGTTTATTTTTATGATGTGGGTGTGTAAGATTGTTTCTTTGCACTGAAATGCCTACAACTGATGTGGTAGATAAGTACGTTTCTGTCACTTAGCAACCTTCACTGCTTCAGAAAAAAAAATAAAAATAAATTGGGGTATCTGGAATGCTATTATTGAAAGTATCTGGAATTTAGCAAATTATCAATTCATTCAGTAGTGAGTCATTACCTGAGGTACAGTGATGCAATATACTGGATTTGACAGCAAGAACAGAAATAACTAACTTGCATACATGGATAATTTAGGAAGGTAAGTTATTTTTAAAAAAGTAAGTTATTTTTAAAAAGTAGGAAAGAAATCAGAACATGAAACAGCAAACAAACCTGAAATAAATCCAAATATGACAAAATACTTTCATTACAGTAAATAGATTTTTAAAACAGGATATGAAATCATAACTATGAACAATTTTATATTTTTGAGATTACATAAATTATTAATCAGATCTGTAGTGGGTTAGGTCTATTTTCATATTGTGTATTCGAGTGAAAGGGACACTGAATTCAGTACATGTTCCAAAGTGACTAGAAAACTCTGCTTTTGATAAATAACCAGTAATATAGGCAATTCTTATACAATGGATTTAAAGCAAGGAAAGAATGAACTACTTGTTTGGGAATTTATTCCATTTTGTCTTTTTTTGCTCTGATTCCCTTTTATTAGTTTTCCTTGGATGACATACCACAATTTGATAACTTACACATCGTACAGGAAGTGTGCAATCACAAAGACCTCCATTATTTTTTGGTCACTCCCTGATCTTTTTCAGTTCTGTATCAGGCAGTTTCCCTCCACTGTGTTCTCTATGAGAAAAAAGCCAAGGTATCCTATACATGTCTGGACATACCCTCAGCAACTACCCATTCCAGAGAAAAAGCATCATTGGAAGTCTGGCAACTGCATGATCCTGTCTTTCAGGGAGTGTGCTCCAAAGCCACCTATGGATTTACTGTGTAAATCATCGTTTCCTTTGATGTTTTGACACACACCAGAGAGGTAAGAGCATATGTGGCTAATTATGTGTCTTCCTGGCATTTTCTGGAAATCTCACCACTTCTTCACAAACCTTGCTGTAGGAGAAGAAAGATGTGGTGTCAGAGGTAAAGCACAGGGTTAGGTTCTGAGAACGGACTTCTGTTGCTAAAAAAGCCAATACATTTTCTGAGCATCTCTTTGACAATTGCTTCTATGTCTCTTGTTGCCTTAGTTTCTGCTGGAACCATGAATGGTTAATGAATTTTCTGTAAAGATCTACAGCTTTTTGATGAAATGTTCTGTTTGAAAGTGAGGCAAGGTACAAACATTTTACAAATGCATTGTTAAGAACTCATCTCAGTGTTAGGGTAGTGAGTGCAGTTTTGCTCTGCCTAAGCTGGTACTTGAATTATTAAGTTCATCATAGAGCATTATGGTTTTTCAGTGAATAGTAGGAAATTTCCCCAGGAAAAAAAGAATCTTGACAAACTAAGCAAAGCTGCAGATTTAAAAGCTAAAATTTTCATCTGGAGTTGATAAGACTTACTATCGATGTATTCTCCCAATTGCCAGTTCAACTATTCAACTATTGGTTCTTTAAAGCAGAATTAAATGGTGTTTCTGTGTACTAGAAAGCAGAATGGACAACACTAAATTACAAAAAGGAACAATTACATTTTCTTTGGAAGGCTTCAAAAGGTGGATCGATGATTTACTAGAGATTTTGCTGGTTAAATTTTTTTTCTTTTGGGGTTTTTGGCTTTGGGTGCATTTTTTGGGGGAGGAAGTGGGAGAAAGGACAAGACATGGCAGGGTGGCAGGGAATTCTGAATTATGGAAGGGCTATTTTTTCATTAGTCGATGTACCTATTTGATTCTGATGGTGTCAGCTCCATGTGCATCCTGCAAAATTATATCCATACTGAAGGACAGCTTTGGATACAATGTTTGTCTCTCATAGAATACTAAGCTCTTGAAGTTCAAAAATTGGAAAATCAAAGTCCTGCACCTGCAGAGGAATAACTCAATGCATTGACAAGGACTAGGGGCCAGCTATCTGGAAAGCAGCTTTGGAGAAAAGGACATGGGAGTCCTGGTGAGCCAGCAATGTGCTCTTACAGCAAAGAAAGCCAGCAGCCTCCTGGACTGTGTTAGGGAAAGCGTTGCCAGCCGGTAAACAGAGGTGATCCTTCCCCTCAGCGCTGGTGAGACACGTCTAGAATGCTGTGTCCCATGCTGTACTGCCACACGAGCTAGTGAAAGAGGGTACAAGAGAGACATGGGCATACTGGACACAGTTCAGCAAAGGGCCACAGGAGGTGATTAAGGACTTGCAGCATCTATTGTACCAGGGCAGGCTGAGAGAGTTGGGATTGTTTATCCTTAAAAAGAGAAGGATCAGGGAGTGGGATGGTTCTTATCAGTGGGTCCTGATGGGTGGAGACAGATTCTTCTCAGTAATATACAGTGAAAGGGTAAGATGCAATAGGGACAAATTGAAATACAGGAAATTCCACTTAAACATAAGAAAAAAAATATTTTACTGTAAGGGTGATCATACACTGGAACAGGTTGTGCAGTGACATTGTGCAGTCTCCATCCTTGGAGATACTCAAAACCTGTCTGGACAAGGTCCTGAGCAGCCTGCTGTAATCATATCTGGAGTATTGTGTCCAGTTCTGGGCCCCTCAGTTCAAGAAGGACAGGGAACTGCTTGAAAGAGTCCAGCGCAGAGCCACAAAGATGATTGAGGGACTGGAGCATCTCCCTTATGAGGAGCAACTGAGGGAGCTGGATCTCTTTAGCTTGGAGAAGAGGAGACTGAGGGGTGACCTCATTAACGTTTATAAATACGTAACAGGCAAGTGTCAGGAGGAAGGAGCCAGGCTCTTCTCTGTGATGTCCAATGATAGGACAAGGGGCAATGGGTACAAGCTGGAGCATAGGAGGTTCCATGTGAACATAAGGAAAAACTTTTCCACTGTGAGAGTGACAGAGCACTGGAACAGGCTGCCCAGAGAGGTTGTGGAGTCTGCTTCTCTGAAGACATTCAAAACTCACCTGGACATGTTCCTGTGTGACCTAGTTTAGGTGATCCTGCTCTGGTAAGGGGGTTGGACTGGATGATCTTTTGAGGTCCCTTCCAACCCCTAAGATTCTGTAAAAAAAAAAAAAATAAAAAAAGTTGAGCCTGCATTGGGCAGGGTGGCTGAACTAGACAGTGTCCAGAGGTCTTTACCAACTCCAACTATTGTCTAAAAATTAACCGAATAATGCTAAATATGTTAAAAAATAATTAAGCAATAAAAATTAGATGCTGTCTTTTCTTTTTCAAGGTAATTGACTATTATTGAAGATACTGAGTGACATTTGTGCTTGACTGCATCATCAGACTGCATGATGAGGGCTAGGTACCTCAGCACAGGATCTAAACATAAAGTCAGCAAATAAGTGCAGTTAACAAATAACTAGCAGATAGCCACTTGAAAATGCTGAAGACTCCTGTCATCTCATTACGACTCTGAGTGGTTTTCTGTCCACTTGTATCTTTATCCCAGACCCTACTCCTGAAGGTTGTCACCTGTAGTCCTTCCTTCTAACCAAGTATTGCATTTAGAGAGAGAATTAAGTGGTGGGATAGGACAGATGCCACACCATGTCCTCAAGGCATCCTAGTCATTACAACATTTGCTCAGGATGTATGGGAGCTCAGTTCAGTTCTGCTCTCTGCCATGGGCAAATCTGCATCAATCAATGGTTCTATAATGGGGTACTTACAATCCCCTTGTTGAAACAGTGTCACTATACATACAATAAATCAAGACTTACAGGGCAGAAGGAGAAAGTATAAAAGGGAAACTGATTCTGTAGCTAAATGTTTATGTGGGTACTCACCTTGAGAGGAGTCCAATCTTTTCTTGCCTGATCTCAGGACAGTTTCTGTAATTTTAACAATGACTGTATAACGTGCTTAATTATGAAAAAGACAGGCCATTGTAGAAGATCGATATCAGAAAACTTTGATTTACTTGGCCTTAGCTTCCATGCTTTGTCTGTGGATTGAATAATGCCTAGTATAAGTATGTAACTTTCATGGCAAATTGCATATTGTGAGATTACCCATGGCATTGACTTTCTGACCTTGAATAAGTTTCCAACCAACACATAGCCATTTTTTTCTGAATATTTACATCTAGGACAGGTTTAATTAAATGAACCAAAAATAAAACCATTACATTAGTATTCACAACAATATTTTCTGACAAGATCAAAGAAATGTTACAATTAACACAGTTATTCACTAGTCTGAACTCTTTCTTTCTTTAGACTTGTTCTTCTTCATCCTACCCAGACAAAATTTGTTTCTCTTTATTAACACAGACACTTAATTAGAAACATGACGTTACTGGAAGTAATAATTTTCTTACAAAATTAATTTTCAGCTGTCCAAAACTTGTTTGCCTTCTCTCTTACATTTATTTTTTACCCTTCAAAACCTACAAGTTTCAAAATGAAAAGTCAGATGCTTCTTCATTGCATTTGTGATTATTGCAATTCCAAATTAAGCAGTATTATATAGTGTTTATGCCTAGCACTTCTTCATGTAAACTGTATTTTCATATAAGCTACACTTGCTCTTTACACAGCACCTGTGCCTTGTGCTGATGCCTCCATGCGGAGCTGGGGTAAAGACATGCTGTGCTTTACCACACGTGTGGCCCTGCACCACTGGTGCCTGCCCTAATGGGGACCCCTCACACACCTCTGCCTCTCCTTGGTGGGATCCTGGATTTTCAGAGCAGCACTTGATGAGACTGAGGGGTGGAGATCTGTGATGGCAACAAAGAGAGAAGGCAGAATCAACTGCTTGTAAATCCTGTAGATGTTGTGGTGGCAGATGGCTTGCTGGATATAGGAAGCTGCAGAAGACTATCCTTGCCCAGAGATGGTGTGGCGTTCTACATCTGTGGAGATACTCAAAACTCAATTGGACATGGTCCTAGTCAACCTGATGTAGTTTACCCTGCTTGAGCAGAGGGCTTGTACCAGAAGTTCTGGAGAAGTCCCTTCCAGCTTAAACCTGTCATTCTGTGAATAAACAGTATTATCTTTCTTTGTTATAGAAATGTATGTTGTATCGTAATGAAACCTGTTGAATATACACGTTACATGTAAGTAAGAAGACAGAATGGCTCAGCTGTGCGTATTAACTAGTAATAGACACATTTGATACACAATTTGATATTATAATACTTGATGTTATAATAAGTGATAATTGCCCAAATGTTCAGCTCATTAGAACTGATTTATCGGTACCCTAGATAGGACTCTATGCCTAGGGCAGCTTGGTTCTGTCTCCCATTAGGCACACTAACAAACGGCTGGGAATTTTGATTTTGTGGGTCTCTGAAACATAGCTTTGTTGCTCCCCTATGGAGTTTCATAGCCTCCATCATGCCAATGTTGTGCAATATTCTCTCCAGTTGAATAGAACTGCTTTGTGTTTCGACTAGGGTGAGTCACACAGCCTGTTAATCCAGTTTTAGGTACTGGACTGAAAAAATGGAGTGCAAAATTTTAAACATAATTGATCTGGCTTTATCTTAAAATGAGGAAACAATATACTTGTTTACAAGAACACTAATGAATATTTTAATTAAATTTTATTCTTGTACTGAGGTTAACAGGACGATAAAAATGGAACCCAAACACATTTCTGTGTCATCATGAATTAAGGCAATCAGTAGAATTCCTTGACAACTTGCCAGCCCTCATCATTAGGGGCTTCTCTAATGCTTATTTCACAATGGATTTTTAAATCTCATCAGATGTGTGAGCCATCTTTGTCAGGCAGGAAGGACCTTAACAGTGTCTTTATTTATTCTCTGGACACCACATGAAACTAACATGACACTTCAAGTCTGCTATGAATGTCTCTGTCTCCATAAACTCTCTTTCAAACATGCTTTGTGTTGACATCTGGTATGACACGAATTTTCCGTTATCTGAGTTGCTTATAATTGTACAGAATGGTTCTCCCCAAAAAACACCTGCTATAATCAGAATGCTCTCTAACACACAAAAGTCACTGTGCTTTATATCAGATCTACAAAATATTTTAAGCAAGTCATAAGAAGCATTGACTCTGAGAGCAGACTGAGTAAAAATATTACATATTTTAAAATGCCATTCTGAGAAGTTTTGAGGTATGGGAACTGTACAGGTTTTGACTGATCTGGATGTTCTTCAAACTTCAGAAGTGATAACAATTGGAGATAAAGGAATTTTTTGAGACAGGACATTTCAGTGATATCTTCCTAAGTGATTTATCCTGCCTTATGATTAACTGTGGTGCTGGATGAAGCTTTTCTATAGAGTATTCTTTCCTTTCTGTCTTGTCAGTTTTAGTTCCAATATAATTTTAAGAGATAGCTTTTGAATCATTAGACTTTCCACCTAATTGCAAAGCCATTACAGGCATAATATGGAAAGAGCTGAGCCTGTCAATGCATACATTTCTTTTCATTTAACTGCAGTCCATCCACCTTATCTTCTTTCTAAGCTGCTTTCTAACGTAGATACCATTCTTCATGAGATTTCCCACAAACTCAGATGTCATTCTCGGAAACTGTGATACTTTCCAAATGTTGCAGAATCATATGCATTTTTCTAAGGTGATTCTAATGCCAAATGGGAAGCAAAAGAGTTGGAATCATTTAAATAATGTCATAATAAGTTGTCATCTTGCCTCTTTCAGGAAGATCTGGTGAAAATAATTTTGACAAAACATTTTTCATCAGAAAATGTTGACTTGGTGAAATATATCTTGTATATCTTTTCAATAAAAGTTTTAATGAAGCCTTTTTTTTTCAGGTCCAGGATAGAATTTCTACTGAAATCCTGTCAAATTGGGATACATGTACCTCTGTGGTCACTGGCAAGTTAAGAGACCTAGGTTTAATTATCTTTATTTGAGCTGTAGCAGGTAGCTGAGCCTGGGCCTAGCACTTTAAAAGTGACTATTCTTAGTTCTTGAATGCTGCTTTTTGAAGTAAATCTCTCTCAGTCTCCCTTAATATCTCTTGACAACTTTCTATATAGCTTCACTTTTCCCCTACCTGGAGTAAAAACAAATTTAAAATTACAACTATGTTTATTAAAATAAAATTATTTTGTTTTCAGGTCAGTCTACTTGTTAGAGTTCAAGAATCAGCAGAAGAGACCTGAAGCAGAGAAAGAAATGGGATGCGAAGAGAACAGCTGTGCAGACACCAAGGTCAGTGGAGAAAAGCAGTGACTGGGGGGAGGAGGAGGTGTGCAGAGCCGAGGTTCCCTCTGCAATCTGTGGCAAGAGTGCAGGTCTACCCACCTGCAGCCTATGCAAAAGAAGGTGCTGTTTGGATGTATTTAGATAGAAAGACTAATAACATATCTTTGAAACTCTGCTTAGAACTTCTAGGCACAGCTCTGTATTGATTAATAACACATAATTCTCCTTGATTTAAGTGGAATTATCATTATAGATACAGGTAGAAAGCTTGAACATTTCTAAAACTTTAGTCTTAATACTAAAAAATTATTTGCACGTCATTTGAGTAGAAATTTAATGCACATTTTATATAGCAATACAAATTCTCTGTTTACAATAATATGCTAGTTCCTTCTTGGGAAGATTTTAGTTTCTAACATTCCATGACTGTCATGGTTTAAACCAGCAAGCAGCTAAAATCCACGTAGTTCATAGGATTGGGAGAAGAAAAAAAATAACAAAGAGTTTGTGGTCTCAGACAAAGAACAGGTAGGGTTAGCTTACTACTTATGGTCACAGGCAAAAGACAGACTCATCTTGGGGAAAAAAGCAATTTAATTTGTTACCAGTAGCATCAGAATAGAATAATGAGATATATAACCAGATCTTAAAGTCAACACCTTCCCTCAGCCCTCCTTTATTCCCAGGCTCAGTTTTGTTTCCAGTTCCTTTATGTCCTCCCCACCAGCAGCGCAGGGGATGGGAGTGGGGGTTGAAGTCAGTTAATCCCGTTTGGTCTCTGCTGCTTCTTCCTCTTCAGAGGTAGGGAGGACTCCTCCCACTCTTCCTCTGCTTCCACATGGCACCTTTCTCACAGGATTAATAGTCATCCACAAACTCATGTGGGGGTCTGCTCACAGTTGCAGTTTTTTCCTCACAAACTGCTCCAGTGTGAGCTTCCTTTCCGCATGGTACAATCCTTCCCACAGACTGCTCCAACACACACTGCCCATGGAGTCACAGCTTCTGCAGGGGCAGCCACCTTCTCATGTGGATCTGCTCCACCACTGAACTCCCACAGGCTGCAGGTGGGCCGACCTGCACTCTTGCCACAGATTGCAGGGGGAACTTCGGCTCTGCGCACCTCCTCCTCCCCCCAGTCACTGCTTTTTTCCACTGACCTTAGTGTCTGCACGTTGTTCTCCTCGCATCCCATTTCTTTCTCTGCTTCAGATCTCTTCTGCTGGTTCTTGAACTGATCCTGGCTGTCTCTCACGTTGAAGCTGCAATGAGGCTTGAACTTAAGTTGGGACTGGACTGGCCTGGCAGGGCCAGGGCCATGCTGATCAGAGCCTGGGGCAAGAGAGAGTGGACAATGCACTGTGCCCCTTTTAAATACATAAATTCACGGGGGTACTGATTGGCTTGGCCTTGGTCAGACATGGGTCCGAAATTTGAGCCAGGGGAGCGTCTAGCTGCTACTTACAGGGTTATGTCCATAGCCCTCCCCTGCTACCAAAAAAACCAAAACCCCTCACAGAAACCCAATACAACCTGTAACCTTATTAATTACTACTTAGCAGCCACTCATGGCAGGATTCATTGAATTGCAGTGAGCAAATCCTTGTTTAACCTACTTCCAGTTTTCAATAAGGTTTTAGATTTCTGCATCTGCACATGACCAGAATTGCCTTACTTTGAACAAGCAACTATATCTTGCCCGTGCCCTGCTGGAATCTGTGATCTGACACAGTCATGTCAGGGATCAGATCTGCTGAGCACTCTCACATCATTTCAAATACACATTATCTGAAGAGCTATTACAAAGTGTAATCCTGTCCACATTCTTTCTAAAACAATGTAGAAGGGTAAGTTGTTAGGTCTCACCTTTGGATAATAAACAAAGGATTATGGCCATTCATTCATGAACCTTTCTCCAGAAAAGTACCTTCAAATTCACCTTTCTTGCTTCCCTAGAAAATGAGTGAGTTTAACTACACAGAAAACTAAACACTACACATTTTAAACTAAAGAGTAAGTCTGTGACTAAACAAGGTATTCTGCAGCAGAGTAAGTTTAAGTCAATTCCCTTCACTGTCCCTTCACAGGGTTTTCCTCCTTCCTTCCTTCTCTCCGTCCGTCCTTCCATCCTAAATTTTATATGCAGCCTGACATGCAAGTACTGTGACAGTTAATTCCTTCAGTGATTCTATCTCTTAATTTTCTAACTTTTACCCTTCCAATTGTCCCCCATGCCACTGCTGGGGAGGGAACAAGCAGCTGTGTGATGCTTATTTGGCAGCTGAGGTTGAACCATGACACTGGACTAGGTGCTGTCTGTCAGTCTACTCACTTCATTCATGACTGTGGGGAAAGGAGGAAGGCAACAAAGAAGGAGAAAAAGAGGAAAGAAGAATTAACCAAGGGAAAAGCGTTTTCTTCTAAGGCACTGGCAGCAGTGTGTTGGATTCTGTTGAGACTCTAAGGTGAATGGATTCAACTGGATTTAACTTCATTGTTTTGAACACTTAGTAGGATTATAACTTTCACTACAGATTGCAGAATCAATTTGAATGTAAGGGTTCAATGGCCCGCAATCATGTTGGTTGTGCCTGCAGTTCCATGAAAGAACACAATGCCATAGTGCCTGTATTGTATTTCTTTCTTGCCTTCCACCTGTATAAATGGCAGCAGGTGAGTTTGCACATGAAATTGACTGCTCAGTGTCTGAAAAACTGGCTGTATGGGCCTGACCTGGCATGGCGTGGGTTAAAACTTTGACACAGTCTCCCACGGCATCCTCAC
>NW_010198645.1:0-2273 GCF_000695765.1 Mesitornis unicolor | reverse complement strand
CCTGTGGAAAGGGTGCCACATAGAAGCAGAGGGAGAGTGGGAGGAGTCTTCCCGACCCTCCTGAAGAGAAAGGAGTGGCAGAGACTGCAGAGGATAAACTGACTGCAACTCTCATTCCCATCCTCTTCCGCTACTGGGCAAAGGCAGGGGAGGTCAAGAAACAGGGAATAAAGCTGAGCCTGGGAAGAAGGGAGTGATAGGGGAAGGTTTCTTGACTTTAAGATCTGGTTGTATCTCTCACTGTTCTACTCTGATGCTCTTTGTAACAAATTGGTTTTGTTTTTTTTCCTCCCTATGATGAGTCTGTCTTTTGCTCGTGACCATAAGTGGTAAGAAAAAGTCTTCCCAGTCCTTTTTTTTTGTCTAGCCCCCTTCTGTGGGCATTGTGGTGCTCGGGTGCCCACTGGGTTTAAACCACAGGAAGAATGCACTGACTTTGGATGCTTATGAAGTCTAAAGTTAATTTAACAGTCTGCAGATGGTTAAATCACTCCGTGTAGGAACACTGTGCAAAGTCCCTGGGCATTTCAGGTTGGCCCGATTAGAGTGCATCCCAGTGAAACCACCATGGCTTCAGAGCAGCTATGATAAATGTGAACACAAAAAGAACATTGTTTAAAATTAATTTCACAATGTAAGGTAATTGTTAGTTTTTTCTGTTTTTTAAGGTCTTCCTTCTAGGATTTTTACTTGGTAGAAAACAATGTCTAATTAATCTGGATTGATAAAGCTCCATTTTCAGTACATATTTGGCAAAGAAAATTATACTGAATTGTCTCCATTTAGGGCTCAGGGCAAATCCAAAAGAAACAGGGAGCAGAATTTTCTCTATATAGTTCCCCACCCTCCCGGGGGAGGATAAAAAAGAATAGAGATGTTTCACACAAGGTTGTAGGTTAAGACTATAACAAGTTTAATGAAAACAATCAGGGAAAGGAAAAGGGAATTAATAAGGGTTAAAGGTTATTTAACTATATACAAAACCCGATCCCAGTTGTCCTGAGTAAAAGTGTCTGAGAAGTGCCTCATGACCACTGTGACTTGTCACCAGGGACTGCAGTGGTGCCAGGGAGCAGATGGTGGTGGATGCCACCAAGCATGTGGGAGTAGGCCTAGCTGTATCGAGCTGCCAGACGAAGCAGCCCAGGAAGCAAGGAAAAGTCCCCAAAACTTCCAGCCTCCTTGGTTTTTTTCAGACTGTGGCTGAAAAGGGGAGGAAACAGTACTGCTCTCTGGCCCCTCAGGGTCCCACGGCCACCACCTGCCCTTCTCTTTCAGGCTTTTATACCTTAAACCATAAGACCTACATTCCCTGAGACAGGCCCAGGGTTGGACAAAGCTTCTGACATGGAGGATTCCCTAGCCTCCCTCCACCAGGCTGAACACAGCAAACGGGTGGACTTAGGGGATATGGAAGAACAATAACTATGGTGACACATTTCTACCTGGTGCAGCATGTGTGGCAGGTGTGCCCCCTCCCAATAACTGCTCCACCTTCCTAGGTGCTCTTGGAAGACAGGTATGATGTTCTGCAAGGGGAGCTGAATAATGAGCGAGAAGACAACTCGCCTAGCTGGGAGACACCACTGAGGCTCAGTCAAATGAAGCCACACAGAAAAACAGCTACAATTAAGAAAGACAGATGGGTCCTTGCCCCTAGGGGACTGACTACTGAAGGGAGTGGAAGTTCCCATTTGCAGATGAGACCCACTCCTTAGAGAAGTCTGCTGCCTCCCAGTGCCCAGGGTAAAGGACAAACAGAGAAAACTCCCTAATCTAGTTCAGCCCTCAGATTACTAATCATTAATGATCTTTCAGGTAGGCAGTGATGAAATTGCAGCAAGTAGTTTGAGGGCAATGAAGAAAGACTTGGGACGGCTGGTTAAGGGATCGGGAGCACAAGTAGTGTTCTCCGTTATCCCACCTGTTCCAGGGAATTCTGAGGGGATAAACAGGAAGAACACACAGATCAATGCCTGGCTCTGAGACTGGTGCCACAGGCAGGACTTTGGGTTTTTCAATCATGCATCAATTTACACTTCACCAGGTGTCCTGGTTTGAGCTAAATAAAACTAATTTTCTATTTACTGATTTTGCTTTTCAGCTCAGTCTCTTTTAAGTGGCTAAACTTGCTGAACACTAGCAGAGTGTTTTTCCAGTATGTGCTGCTATAACAATTAGCTCAAGGCCGTTGTCTCCCCATTGGTGCCGTGTCTGCGATTACGAGGGGGGGAAGCGGACTCAAAACTGACCGACTAGGTATTCCATCCCAC
>NW_010198644.1:0-13523 GCF_000695765.1 Mesitornis unicolor | reverse complement strand
GCCATCTTGCCTGCCGCCGCCCGCGGCGAGGGGCGGGCCGGGCGAGGCGGAGCCACCGCTCTAGGCCCTGCTCCTGCGGACAACGTAAATGTGGGTGATTTTTCACTGATTTATGTCCTTCAGTGACCGCCCTCACTGCTGCGGGGCATCTGAAAACGTAAATGGCAACAGCAGGGACACATGCATCTTAAAAGATGAGTCTTGTCTTTGCGAAACCTAGAAATGCACTGGCGAGAAAGCTGGAACATTCGATGCTGCAGTGTGAATGTCACACATCCCAGCAGGTAGCCTGCTGTAGTCCGTAAAATATGGTATTACACAGATTATTAATAATAAATACGCATTTGTTCTTTCATTTTTTTTCCTTCCCTTTTTTTTTTCTTTTAAAAGTGGTAGAAACAGCCAAATTAAAACAAAACTAAAACCAGGACTATTGAATGACTCTGTACAAGTGTCAGGCAGAAGGAAAACACAACCTTTGTATTTGTCTAACATTTATGCACTATATAGTATTTTCTGCTTCCTTTCAGCGACATTTAAACAACAACTGCAGTGGTATAGTTTAGATAATCAAGTAACATATTGAACACTATCTAAGCCTGGTAATAAAAAAGAGCATAAAAAAGTGGAAAAAAAAGTGGTAAAATGCATTTCTCAAAACAAAAAAATCTGATTCAATTGCCTGCAACAGTAAATTTAGAATCATTTTAAGCATAAATTCCAACATGCTGTTTTAAAATGAAAATTGTCATCCGTACCTTTTCAGTGTTCTCAGTATCCCAAGCAAGTACAGAAATAAATTACACAGATTTTTTTCAAAGGTTGGTTTTAGTAAAAAGCCAAACCAGCAAACATAGGGAAAAAACCCCCAACCCCCAACTTTCCACACACAGATATGGCAAGTAATTCAACTTCACTCTTGGCAATTACCTTTACAGCAACCAATTACCACACCAACTCAATCAAGGCCTTCCTTGTTTTACTGAGATTTCAAGGACAGACACCAATGTATTTGTAGCCTGTGGACATAAATTCGGGAGGAATCAAGCTGTTCCCTCCTTCATCCAGAAAAATCCCCAAACCCAAGTGACATCAGGAATCAGAAGAAAACCGAACCCCAAGTGCTCCTGATGCACCCCCCACCTGCCAAGGCCTGGACTCCAGGTTGTATCAGTTACACAACTGCTCTGTGACCGAAGCAGCTCAGCAAGCGCAGCAGCAGCCAGCATGCTCCTCAGCCTCCTGTTCCTTGACTTCCTGCAGCCCTCATTTATTTTCACAGCAAAACCAACATATTTCAGCAGAAGTGTAGGGCTTTTTAAATAAGCATTCAGCGCCCTGTACAAACTGGAATCCCATGGGACTGTCAAAGGAGTTAGCAGCTGCATCTGTCCTCTCACGCTATTCCTGGAGCACCAATATTGCTACGTTTGCTTCTTTTCTATATCCAGCAACTGAAAGTCATTTTGGATGAGCATCACTGCTGTACAGGAGGAAAGAAATGCCATTTCACATGGGCAGCTAATGGTTTGGTTTGATTTGGTTTGGCTTTTCCTAACAGCAACATCAGAACTCTTCTTCTGCATTTAGAATATGTGAACTCTTAAATTTCATGAGTTTTTCAATAGCAGCAGATACCGAGATCTCTCCATGAACTTTGTTGTCTCTTGTCCGCACGTTGACAGCATTATTTGCTTTCTCCTTTTCCCCAACCACTGCAAGACATATCACAAACAATTTTAAATTACCACCTACATTACAAAATGAGGATCTAGTCAAACTCTAGATCAACATGAAAACTTAAATGATATTCAGAAACTTAAGATGCTGCATTTACCTAAGATAAAGTTATACTGGGCCAGCTGTGCATTTCTGATTTTCTTGTTTAATGTGCAACTTTGATCTAGATCCACATCTGACATAAATCCGGCTTCAAAAAATTGACTGCTAACCTAAAGAAAAAACAAAACACAACCAAAAAACTCTCACTTAACATCACAGTATATATTCTATAACATAAAGGTGCACATGCTGTAATCCTTCATCTCTTCTGATAATTAATTCGTTTTGCTTTTGGAAATTCTTTTAAGGAAGTCAGTGAAGTTATTTGAAGAAAACTGCACACACACTTAAAGGGTTAGCAGGACTCCAGTTGGAAGACAATACAAGGTAACATCCATATTAAACATTTGCTAATCTCCCCAGACAGCTCCACTGCTGAGTATCAAAAATGTTTCCTCAGTCTGAGAGAGGAGACAGAGAAGAAACAAAACCACTTACATTGCTTGCATTAAAAGAAAAGCAGCAGAGGGGGGTAAAAACAACCATGGTCAAATGTAAGGTAGTCAAGAGCATACATGCTGGGAAATGGAAGCAGCCAGCTTTGCCCCTACTTTAAGCAGGTAATTCTGTAATTAAACATTAGTTAGTACATAAAGTCTGTAATCCAGAATGCTTTTTCCTTTAATAATTATTAAAGTATGTACATAGTAACAGAACCCCAAACACTTAAGAGTTACAGATCCCTTTCTCAGGCTTATACAAGTTCTAGACTAAGTGGAAATATTTACACACACCCACACACACACACCCAAATATGTCCCAAAATTATGAAACCGTTCATTCTTTGTTCCAGGACAAGTACTTAAGGAACTATTAAAATTCCTTGCTACTATAAAAAGGCAGGCCCTACTCTCACCTGCTGGGCATACTCCTCAGAAGTAGGTCCCACAGGCACAACCATGACCTGCCGTGGAGACAGCCAGAACGGCCTGGCAAGCAAGCAAGGAAAAAGAAAAGTAACATGGATTTTACATTTGCCTTCATCTCCACAATCATGTTTCCCAATAATAATTCACTTACTCTATAGAAATACTTATGCTAGCTAAGGATGTTGGATAATGTCATCTTCCTCTCTTCAGGTTCACATAACATACCAAATAGGTTGATCCAGTAAAACAACGTACACACACAAAACTTGTATTTTCTGTTCACTTCCTAGCTGACTTTGCAATTTTAAAGAGCATTTTATTTTTTCATACCATTTCCACTTTTATTTATAACTTCATAGTGAAAAGTGGACAGTCAGATAGGTGGCTCAAAGAATTACCTCTTCCTTAATACTTCAAATACATTAATGAAGAAGTATCTCCAGAGCTTATTCAAGATAAAACAAGTTAAAAAAATATTTCACATATTAGGACTAACTCATGTCTGTTTAAGTAATTGCTTTACATACGTCTAACATCTTCCCAGTACAAAAGAATGATTTTTAAGAGAAAAAGAACAAGAATAATACAGCACATACACATTCAATTACAATTCTTTTATCTGCTTTATAGTATAATTTTTTTCTGCAATCTCATGAAATTTAATTTCCAATAATGAACCATTCATAAAAGGATATCACACAACTCAGGCCATAAAGTTAGACTTCTTTTCTTGTAATCTTAGCTACTAATTTTGAGAAAATTCTAGGGATGTTACTTTGCCTTATAATATAAGGGACATTAGGGAAGATCTGCATTTTCTACATTGTTAAACATTTCTTAGAACTGCATTTGTGCCACATACCATTTTCCTCCATAATTTTCTGCTAGAATAGCTATCATTCTCTCCACAGATCCCAAAATAGCTCTGTGAATAATCACTGGCCTTTTCTTATCATCGCCATCCTTACTGAAAAAGAATAAGCAAAGTTGTTTTTTTTTTTACAAAAAACCCTCTTAGCTCACACACAGATAGTCCTACCAGTATTTTATTATCCTGCTTTTCATGGGAAACCAAAAATCTAGTTACTTATACTTAAGCAAAATCTACCATTTTTCATAAAAATGTACTTTTTAAAAGTTACCTGGGCTTTTAAAAGAATACAAATTATCACAATGACGTAAAATAACGATGCCTGTAGCTAGTGGCATAAGTACAAACTCCTAAGTTTGAAAAGACACTCTACGGACTGAGCTCCCTTTCTGTGTGTTTTAACATTTTAAGTTCTTCCTCGCTCTTTATTTTCCATTATGTCTTGCTTTTATTTTGTTGCACAAGATCTTACCTGCCCTTATTGTTCATTTATTTAATTAAATTACAGTCCTCTGACTAAAAAAACTCCAACTGCTGTTTTTAACAGTACTATCACCTACCAAAGAGCTCGAATGTCTACTGCATAACATGCAGCAGGCCCAAAAAATAACAGATGCCATCATTCCCATCAAACTCTTTATAATATGCCAAAACAAACATGGCAATAAAAACAAGCCAGAAAATGTGTGTTCAAGTCAACGTAAGATTCATTCACTCAATGGACAATTATCCCTCTTCCTAGCTGGAAGCCAAAGTGAGAATTAAAGACTCTTCACATCTGGTTAATGTTCAAAGTTAACTAACTGTATGTGACTAAAAGAACGCAGTACTTACTACGAACACGCTTGCTCCTTAAGACATGTTTGAATTTGAATGCATTGTCTTCAAAGGAGACACAGCAGCTAAGCTCAAAGTGAAAACTGACTCAGAGTTTTCTTTAGCGTCATGTATGATCAGTTGTCTGCTACAATGGCAGATAATGAGTTTTTCCTGCCATCAGTAGCATTTACAATTAAAGTGAGCTATGATTACATTAAGGAATTTATCTTCAGGTTTGTGACTCAGTCCTCTATTCACCAGGGATGTTTGCTCTCCTAACCAGGCTACTGATGCACAGGCAAATCATTTAAGTGAGCAGTAGAGCATTAATACATCTCAGGTTAATGGCAATTACATATGATGAAAGTAACCACTTATATTTTTTAAATTAATTCATTTAAAAGAAGAAGATCTTTAGCTTAACCACTCACCCAACATATGTAAGATTAAATCGAATGGGTAGTTGAAAGTCAAGTTGGATAGTAGCACATTGATGGTATCTGCCAATAGCATCTTGGATTTTAATATCAATCTGTGAAGCAAAATAACACAGTTGTTAAATATAGTTTGCCTGCATTGTGTCTGTATTCTTGTCCATCACAAAGCCGCATTAAAATGCTGATTCACTAACCTTAGGCCCATAAAATGCTCCATCTCCTGGATTCAAATTCCACTGCTCTCCAAAGTTATTCAAGCTGTTTTGAAGTTGCTAACCATAAAAATGAGAGACTAATTAAAAAACTTTTAGCAGGGTCTTTCATTACTTTAAGTCAAAGCTTTTGCCTTTGAAATACGACTGGAGTCAACAGGCAGCACGACTCCTATTGTTCAACATTTAGTCAGTTATGATAAATAATCTTGAAATAAGGTTAGTTCCTTGTACAAGTGTTTGAATAACTGGAAAGAAAGATTAATAAAAATGAAATCAGTACAAGATAAGGGGCTAAGGAAGAATGAGTAAGTTCTCACTTCACACAGAAACTTCACATTTAATGTGACATTTTTCAACAAGCATTTCCACTAAGGACAATATTTAGCATGTGATTTAAACAATCTCACTAGTTTCAAAATTTAACTTGAAAGGACTTAGTTAAATATCGACCCCTGCAAATGCAAATATTAAGGTGTGTGTTTGTTTTTAAATGAATTACCTTTTCTGCATGATCCCAGATCTCTAACTCTCCGAGATAATTTTCTGGTCTCGTAGAAAGATGTAGTTGAAAGGTAAAACCAAAGACAGCATACACTGACTTCAAGAAATCAAGACAGCCCTTAATTTCTTCTTCAATCTTAAACATAAACAAAATCTATGAGTTAAAATCTGCTTACATAAAAATGTATTTTGATTTACTGAATCCCTCATAATCACAGTATAAAAAAAGAGTCCATTAAATGAAAAAAATAAATTAAAAACCACCTGAAAAGTACATCTCCCAAACCCAGGTAATAGGTGAAGAGAGAACTGAGGTATTGTGGCTTCAAAGCATGACAAATACTGTTCTTATTGAACCTGAGCTTCTGGAGCCAAATTGCATGAGTCAGACTTGACAAGATCACACTGATTTATTCACATAACTCCACTAAAATCTACGACATCACTGACAAAAGCATTCAGCATTACTATGGAAAACAAAATGTGGTCAGCAGCTTTCTTCTTTGCAGGGGGAGATGTGAAACGCAAAAGACTTCTACCTTTTGCAATTCAGTTGCCTAATGCCTCTCTCTAAAGGGAAAAACTGTACAAAAGAACCCTGTTGTGTAATTCACAATCAATAATGCCCTGCAAATGACACTGTTTTCTTCTTTTGATAGAAAAAAAAAATTCTTTTTTGCATTTTTGAATGGCAAAGATAAAAATAATTAAAAAATCATGGCACTGCTATTTTAGAAAATTGTAACAGAGAATCGAAGTTCAACAGGCTGTTGACTTCAGCAGTACTGCAGAAGGTGAAGAAACCTGGAATGCCAGATGACAAAGAAGGAAGCACCCACACCCATCAAAAACCCAACTGAAAGCAGCATTAAACTACAAAGAAACACAACAGAGTTGAAATAAACACTCCGGAGATTTTTTCTCTTGTCTAATGTTGGCTTGCGCTGGGAGGGCAGAAGGAGGGATTTTGGTCTTTGTTTGGTTTTGTTGTTGGTTTTTGGTTGGGGTTTTTTTGTTTGGTTTTTTTTTCACCTGTTCCATTGTGCAAAAGATGTGAGCATCGTCTTGTTGGAAGCGCCTTACACGAGTCAAGCCACTTAAAGTCCCAGAGAGTTCATTTCGGTGAAGAACTCCAAAATCTGCAAGTCTGAGAGGCATCTCCCTCCAAGACCGTGGACGATGGGCAAACATCAAGCTAGAAGGAAATGAAAGAACCTTCCTTTTACCTTTCTTATAGAAGATTTAAGACAACACAGAAACTAAAAAAAGATCAGTGCAGACAGTAATTACATTTGTAACGAAGAAACACAGAATGTTAGGAGTTGGAAGGGACCTTGAAAGCTCCCCAAGTCCAACCCCTGCCAGAGCAGGATCACCAGAACAGGTCACACAGGAACACGCCCAGGCAGGTTCTGAATGTCTGCAGAGAAGGAGACTCCACAACCTCTCTGGGCAGCCTGGGCCACGCTCTGGCACCCTCACAGTGAAAAAGCTTTTCCTCATGTTCACATGGAACCTCCTATGCTCCAGCTTGCACCCATTGCCCCTTGTCCTGTCATTGGCTACCACTGAGAAGAGCCTGGCTCCTTCCTCCTGACACTCGCCCTTTACAAATTTATAAACGTGAATGAGCTCACCCCTCAGTCTCCTCTTCTCCAAGATAAAGAGCCCCAGCTCCCTCAGCCGCTCCTCAGAAGGGAGATGCTCCACTCCCTCCAGCATCTTTGTGGCTCTGCACTGGACTCTCTCCAGCAGTTCCTGTCCCTCTTGAACTGAGGGGCCCAGAACTGGACACAATATTCCAGATGTGGTCTCACCAGGGCAGAGTAGAGGGGAAGGAGAACCTCTCTGCCCTACAACCACCCCTTCTGATACACCCCAGGATGCCACTGGCCCTCCTGGCCACAAGGGCACATTGCTGGCTCATGGTCATCCTGCTGTCCACCAGGATCCCCAGGTCCCTTTCCGCTGTGCTGCACCCCAACAGGTCAGTCCCCAACCTATACTGGTACATGGGGTTGTTCTTTCCCAGATGCAAGTCTCTACACTTGCCTTTGTGGAATTTCATTACATTTCTCCCTGCCCAACTCTCCAGCCTGTCCAGGTTATTTATCAGTATTTATACGTTCAGGTTGTCTATATCCTAAAAGGCAGGCAAACAGAAAAAGTGCAGCACTCTGAATATATTGCTAAGGACTATCTAGAGAAAACACTGTGACAGTAACAATCAAGGTGGGTTCATCTGTCCCTTTTTTTGGTACACCACATCTGATGCCTATCTTTACCCAACATAATTTGCATTTACTAGTGGTACAGACTAATGTAGCTCACACAAATGTAGCTCACTTAGTGCAGACTTACTGAAAGATCCTCCTACAAGAACTGGAGTTGGTCAGCTTGGGACACTGCCAGGGGAGCTCTCTGGACACACTAGCTGCTTAGCAGTCTATGTAAACACACATGGTAACATGTCTTAATACTACATTTATTTCCCCTGAGCCCCATAAAGGATAAATATAGTAAAATAAGAAGTTTTTCAGTTGAGAGTACAAACCAATGTCCTGGACAGTTCATCGGTTTAAGGGCAAAAGTCTCCTTCTCAACCACAAAAGAGAACATATTTTCACTGTAGTGCTGCCAGTGACCTGAAGTTTCCCAGAGTTTACTGTTGAAGATGTTTGGAGATAGAACTTCAGTAAAATTACGCCTGTTATACTCCTCCTATAAAACAAATTAAACGTTTAAAAGGTGATAAAGCTTCTGACAAGCAAAACCCTGTCTCTTTTTACCTGTGTTCTTAAGATGGTGATTTGCTCAGACACTAAACAACTAATGCATATATACATTTTACACAGCTGGAAAAAGCGTGTTTCAGTGCTTTACTCTGCTCTATTTTCAAAAAGGTTAGATCTGTATAACAACACTGAAAATCTGGTATACATTTGCATACACAGATGTCTCTCTGAGGATCGCCGAGTGCTATGACTGGCCTATCACTTAAGATCAATAACTGGTATTAAACTTGTTAGGAGTCACATTAGTATATACTCACTCGTATGAAATCCACGAGTGTGTTATAAAGAAAGGCACCTCTGGGGAGGAAGAAGCAGCTTCCAGGACTGACATCATGAAAGAAGAAGAGCTCCTGCTCCTAGGTAAATTAAAACCAGAGCGCTGTAACACCACATGAGTCTGTGACTATGTGACAGCATGACCACCTCACGTGTTGAGACTATTCACAAAAAGGAAACATTACAGCAACAAAATGATCTCCAGAAGTCTGCAAGTTCCCAGCAATGGTAGTTAATCAAGAAAGCTGCTGCTTATCTTCTCTCAAATAACTCCTCTACAAAACTATAGCAAAGAGGACAACAACTAGGAGACTACACACCAACGTGACCATTAGGTCACAATCCTCATCTGTGTCAATCTAATGTCTCCCCATTTACACTCAATTTAAAATTAAATCTGTTCATTTAAATCTAGTAGAGGAATGTATGAACAATATTTACAACAACAGCTGAAGTGTGGCATTTGCATACATTTATTACCTTATCTATGCCCATAATAAAGAATGACCAAACCGTATTATCTATACAATTTCAATAGTTTTTCTCTTCTATGAAAAAGAGTGTTTTAAGTAGGATCTAAAAAGACCCTACATGAACTCGTTTAAGATACACTTCCCTAAACCAAGGGACTACCCCATTACTTATTCCAAACATTAGTTTAACATCCGTATGCAAGTGACAAGCTGAGTTTGTAGCATTAAAATTTTAAAAAGCACAGCTGACACCAATAAATTCATAGAACTGGCTCACATTCAAACTATCAAAAATAAATTTAAAAAATCCCAAACCAGAAGAGGATGAATTCCATTACAGAGCATAAAAGAGAAGCAGACCATGAAACAGCGTACCTTTCCAATCTTCCTATGGTCCCGGCTTCTGGCCTCTTCCTGGAATTTTTCCCATTCCTTCATCATTTTGTTATCAGGAAAAGATATTCCATATATTCTTTGCAGAGTTTCCATGTCAGATTTTCCTTCCCAATATGTAGAGGAATTCTGATTCACAAAACCCATACTTTAAAATAATACTATATAATCTCAGAGAAAGGAGGAATTAACACTAATACACTAAAATGTTATGATTTTTTTGCCCTCGGGAAAATAATTACATGCAGTCATTCAGCATTTGTTTGGAATACAAAGATACTTCCAGTACCCTTTAGTCAGCATACTTATACAGACAACAAACAGAAAGTGACTGGTTAAGCTGTACTTCTATTCTACTTAGGTACCTTGTTTTAGCTCACATCATGGCATGTTTTGTTATCTCACATTACATCTTCTGAAAAAGCATAACTTGTTTACATTCACAACATAATGCAGTAGGGAAACACAAAAGACAAGACAAAACGAAACCAACTCACTCTCACAGTTAGATCCCAGCTGTTTGGACAACATAACACTGAACTCTGAGTTCCAAAAACTTCAGTTAGGAAGCCAGCAAAAGCAACTATGATGAATGTCCCAATGAGGTCAGTCTAACAAGGTTACCAAAATTAGCATCTTGTGTATTTAATAACTTAAACTACATCATAATCAGAGGCATCTGCAAACACCACCTCTGGCTTTCCTGTTAGCAATGCCATTTTTAAACAGCAGCACTTGCAGATCTGCCAGTGTTCACTCTACCTCCTGTATCTGAAAGATACCACCTTACAAGGTGAAAACACTGGTTTTTTGCCCCAATGAATATCTATCCTTGATGTTCATTTACTGCAGAACAGAATGCACACACACACTGCACACAGATGAGACAGAGAGTACGGACTCAGTACTGAGTACTGACCTCTGTACTACAAACTGCAGTGCTGGCTGGAGATACTAGCAACATACTGCCACGTTAACTTACGCATTGCACTTCTCTATTGTGCATGGTATGATTGGTTTCAGAGCTAATCTAGTCACTATCAGCTTGACTATTTTTTGCAGTGCTCCTCGTTACAGTCTAAGCATGGATGTTATTACACTATGCACTATGGATAAAAAAATGCTGTTAACTTTTCACTGATGTGCTGCTGTGACGGTCAAGAACCAGTAAACCTTGGAAGCAGATGAATGATTAAAGTCTGTGGTTCTACATGTACGATGGGAGCGGGGAAAGAAATGAAGGACTATTTTCCAGGTAAGCAAAGAAAACAACACAAAGGACCCTAGCGTAACCACTTCAGGAGAAATAAATGCATAAATAAGTCAACTGATCCATAGTTTGGTTAATTGTAATGCACAGTTAATTGAGACTTACCTTAAATATTTTAAGGGCTTTAATTTTTCCAGTGTGTCTCACATGTGGACCCCTGCAGAGGTCAATCAGCGGACCACATCTACACACCAAAAGAAAAAAAAAGTGTTTATTTCAAAACACTCCAACCTTTAGTACAGTCACTAACAGCATATAAATTAATGCTTGACATATTCAGGCACACTAATAAGTAGATATATGCAACAGCCAGCAAATTCAGTGCATCTTAAATGTAAACACGCCTTCTACCTGGAGCAGAATATACACTCAGTAAATTCTCAGCACACTTGATCCATTATCAGAAGCATCATAACACACTCAGTAATTCCTGTAGTTGCACATGTAAATTTTCATAACGTTGCCCAGGAAATGTCAAACTATGCACTTCAAACAGAAAGAATGTTTTTGCCATTTTCCAACTAACTAGTTTTATCCTTGGCAACTGAATGAACAGGATCCTCAGCCCACACTGAACTAAGAGTTGGCTTTACCCATTATCCAGCAATTCAATGTCATGGGTGGTAATTTGTTTTAATCTGTTTACTGAAACCAGAGAGAATGAGTGAAAAAAGTGGATTTGCCATCTGTCCACAAATTGAGACCTCATCTGTCCCAGCAGAGAAAGAAAATACCCGATTCTACATCAGCAGCAATATTAATTGCAAACTTAAGTTCCAATCACACAAGTATTCAGAAGTTAGAATTAAAAAACTCTTCTCCACTCAATTTAAATGAAATACACCTAACTATAGAATTATTTCATAGTAACTTTTAACTTCATTTTGTTTACCTGTATACTGTGGTAGTTGGTGTGTTCACCTTCTCATTAAGGATACGGCATTTAAACTTGTTATACTGTGTGGGGAAACATGCAGTCATAAACATCAATAAAACGGCTAATAAGACTCTAGTTTACAAGTGTGTATCAATAACGCAAGTCCATCAGTAAAAGACAACTAAGAAGTCACATGGTCACACATACGCATGCAAAAGTTCAGCATCTTTTCAGAAGAGTTATAAAACGAGAGGAAAGAGACAAAAATATCTGCATTTCCCTGAGGGTGTGTTAAGCATAGTGATCACCACATGAACACCTCAAAGGTGGAGGACGAGAGGACAAAGTCTTTTCTGACTTCTCTCTGCAAGCGAGCCAGACTGAATGCACGCCTTTTGTGTACTAATTTCTTTGTCATCTCATTACACAAAAACACCTCAAGCTCAATAAGGAATTTTATTATTGCCTGAAAACATTCTGAACACTTAAGAGGGACATGGAGACGGGAAAAGGATGCTATTCTTTTTCTTTGTTTTACTGGACAGGTAACTATTCTGATGAGTCAGTCACATGCAGTATTTTATCAAAGTTATATTTTAAAAGATCATTGTACCAGAATCATGGACAGTCCAAAGATTTACCTTAAACATGTCTAACAGGATCTCCTTTCTGACTTCCAGCCGTTCAAAAGCCTGCTTTTCTTTTATAATATTTTTACAGCGGTTCTCTAGTAGTGGAAATTCAGTACTAGATACACCTCTAAACAAAAAGACACATGCAAAACAAATATCAATTATCCTGATACTCCTGTTTTTTAAGTGACCACTTTATAGTGGTCTAATTTAAAAAAAAACAGGGATTTGTTAAAGTATTTTCTTACTTTCTTACAACCAGCTGTATTTTCAGACACTGAACTTAGAAACACAAATGGTATCACTCTGAACAAACCCACTGCAGTCACTCCTACAACAGTCTATGATATGTTTAAATGTCTGGAAGATCTGTAGCTCAACCTATATATGATTCTTATTTTTAAGGAGGGGGAAAAAAAAAGGCTCAACCTAGCTGAAAGAGCTACTTTATCAGCCAATGCAGATTCAGTCTTTTCCCTGACTACAGAAAGATAAGGAAAAAAACAGAACTGTAAGCTGTGCACAAGGATTAGAGAAGCAGTAAACACCTATATGACTTACGTGCATACATGGCATTTCTACGAGTGATTATAGCACTTTCAAACCAAAGTCCCATATTTCTTCAAGGAAATTGTCTCCTCTATCTCTCAGGAACTTCAGAAAGCTTTACTTAAACACAACATTTTTTCACAGAACATTCAACAGCTACAGGTCTTAACAGAGCAGGTGTCCAAACACACTCAATTTATATGTATACACAGACCTATACTATAAAGAAGACTAATCTGTCAGTTTTTTTTCATGTGAGATACATGATTTTACTTTTAATACGCAGAAACGTAACTAAGCAAAAATAATTCTAGTACTGAGCTTCAATACAGAGTATTAAAGTTTTTCAACACTGAAATTTTACCTGTCTTCAATGTACATGTCATAATAAAATCCATTCTCAATTGGTGGTCCATAGCATAAGCAGCCTCCAAAATAACCTTCCATGGCCTCTCCAAGAATATGAGCACTTGAATGCCAATAAACCTGCAAATAAAGTCAGGTGAGCAAGTTGTGCTGTCATTGACATCGTGGAATAAAAAAGAAAAAACAAATCAAAGGTGTATCTGCAGAAGGGAAGTACACTGGAATCAATGTTGCTTAAATTCTGTGTGAAGTATAACAATTTTATGTTCTCGTTTTGAATTATGCTAAATGATTAATATAATCACATAATCATCAAGGTTGGAAGAGACCTCTAAGAT
>NW_010198643.1:2382-6101 GCF_000695765.1 Mesitornis unicolor | reverse complement strand
TTTGGGGACCTTTGGGGGGTCCTGAAGGAGCCTGGGGAGTTCTGGGTGAGCCTTGAGGGCATCTTGGGGAGCTTCGGGGACCTTTGGGGGGTCCTAGAGGAGCCTGGGGGGTTCTGAGTGAGCCTTGAGGGCTTCTGGGGAGCTTTTGGGGACCTTTGGGGGGTCCTGAAGGAGCTTGGGGGGTCCTGGGTGAGCCTTGAGGGCATCTGGGGAGCTTTTGGGGGGTCCTCAATGAACCTTGAGGTCATTTGGAGGGAGTTGGGGGGTCTCCTGGGTGATCATTGAGGGCATCTGGGTGGCCTTTGGGGACCTTTTGGGGGTCCTAGAGGAGCTTGGAGGGTCCTGGGTGAGCCTTGAGGGCATCTGGGGGGACTTTAGGGACCTTTGGGGGGTCCTGGAGGAGCCTGGGGGCTGTCTATGGAGTGCATCTCCTTGAAGATCAACGCTGGTGGGTCTGGGGGGGGCTTTGGGGGGTCCTGGGTGACCCTTGAGGGCATCTGGGGGGACTTTAGGGACCTTTGGGGGGTCCTGGGGAGGACTTGGGGGATCCTGGGGAAGACTTAGGGGTCTTGGCTGACCCACCACGCTCCACAATGACCTTTGGGTTGAGCCTGGAGGGCCCTTGGGGTGTCTTGGGGTGGGGGAGAAGCTTTGGGGAGGGTCCTAGGACCAGGGTGTCACCCCCATATCCCCCCCCACCCAAAAAAGGTTTTGGGGACGACCTCAACTGCATCTTCAACGACGACAACGCCGAGAAGCTGGTGCTGCGCATCCGCATCATGAACAGCGACGAGAACAAGATGCAGGAGGTGGGGACACGGAGAGGGGCACCCATGGGTGGCGGTGGGTGAGGGGGACGCCTCATGGGGTTGGGTGTCACCCCGCTGTCCCCCCCCTGTCTTCTTCGGTTGTCCCCAGGAGGAAGAGGTGGTGGATAAGATGGATGACGACGTCTTCTTGCGTTGCATCGAGTCCAACATGCTGACGGACATGACCCTGCAGGGCATCGAGCAGATCAGCAAGGTGGGGGGCACCCATGGGTGCTGGGGCTACTGGTGGGTGTTCAGGAGCACGTGGAGGTCTCCATGAAGCCTTTTAGGAGGTCCAGGATGCCCCAAATGACACCTGCAGGCACCCAAGAAGGTCCATGGCTGCCCCTAGTGTTCCCCTGGGTGCCCAAGCAGCACCCATGGGTGCTCATGTGGGTGCCAGGGCTCCTGGTGGGTCTTGAAGACCACTTGGAAGTTCTCTATGGAGACCTCTAAGTGGTCCAGGATGCCCCAAATGACACCTGCAGGCACCCAAGAAGGTCCATGGCTGCCCCTAGTGTTCCCCTGGGTGCCCAAGCAGCACCCATGGGTGCTCATGTGGGTGCCAGGGCTCCTGGTGGGTCTTGAAGACCACTTGGAAGTTCTCTATGGAGACCTCTAAGTGGTCCAGGATGCCCCAAATGACACCTGCAGGCACCCAAGAAGGTCCATGGCTGCCCCTAGTGTTCCCCTGGGTGCCCAAGCAGCACCCATGGGTGCTCATGTGGGTGCCAGGGCTCCTGGTGGGTCTTGAGGAGCATGTGGAGGTCTCCATGAAGCCTTTTAGGAGGTCCAGGATGCCCCAAATGACACCTGCAGGCACCCAAGAAGGTCCATGGTTGCCTGTAGTGTACCCATAAGTGCCCAAGTAGCACCCATGGGTGCTCATGTGGGTGCCAGGGCTCCTGGTGGGTCTTGAAGACCACTTGGAAGTTCTCTATGGAGACCTCTAAGTGGTCCAGGATGCCCCAAATGACACCTGCAGGCACCCAAGAAGGTCCATGGCTGCCCCTAGTGTTCCCCTGGGTGCCTGTGGGTGCCAGGGCTCCTGGTGGGTCTTGAAGACCACTTGGAAGTTCTCTATGGAGACCTCTAAGTGGTCCAGGATGCCCCAAATGACACCTGCAGGCACCCAAGAAGGTCCATGGCTGCCCCTAGTGTTCCCCTGGGTGCCCAGGTAGCACCCATGGGTGCTCATGTGGGTGCCAGGGCTCCTGGTGGGTCTTGAAGACCACTTGGAAGTTCTCTATGGAGACCTCTAAGTGGTCCAGGATGCCTCAAATGACACCTGCAGGCACCCAAGAAGGTCCATGGTTGCCCATAGCATCCCCCTGGGTGCACAAGCAGCACCCATGGGTGCTCATGTGGGTGCCAGGGCTTCCTGGTGGGTCTTGAGGAGCACGTGGAAGTCTCCATGGAGACCCCTAAGTGGTCCAGGATGCCCATGGTGATACTTAGGGATGCATTGGAAGGTCCATGGCTGCCCGGGGCGTCCCCCCACCCACCCAAGGAGCACCCATGGGTGCTGCTGATCCCCTCTCCTCCTTCCCCCTCCAGGTGTACATGCACCTCCCGCAGACAGACAACAAGAAGAGGATCATCATCACGGAGGACGGGGAGTTCAAAGCCCTTCAGGAGTGGATCCTGGAGACCGACGGCGTCAGCCTCATGAGGGTGTTGAGCGAGAAGGACGTGGACCCCGTCCGCACCACCTCCAATGACATCGTGGAGATCTTCACCGTGAGTCAGGTGGCGGGGTGCCCAGTTGGGTGTCTCCGTGGTTTCTGGGTCCCTTGGGTGATGGGGTCTCCCCAGTAGGTCCTTGGGTCCATGGAGACCTGGGTCCTTGGGTGCTGGGGTTCCCAGATGGGTGTCCCCATGGTTTCTGGGTCCCTTGGGTGATTGGGTCTCCCCAATGGGTCCTTGGGCTCTTGAAGACCTGGGTCCCTTGGGTGGTGGGGTTCCCAAATGCCTGGGTCATTGGGTCCTTGGGTGGTGGGGTTCCCAGATGGGTGTCCCCATGGTTTCTGGGTCCCTTGGGTGATGGGGTTCCCCAATGGGTCCTTGGGTGCCTGGAGACTTGGGTCCCTTGGGTGCTGGGGTGCCCAGATGGGTGTCCCCATGGTTTTTGGGTCTCTTGGGTAGTGGGGTTCCCCAATGGGTCCTTGGGTGCCTGGAGACCTGGCTCCTTGAGTGGTGGGGTTCCCAGATGGGTGTCCCCATTGTTTCTGGGTCCCTTGGGTGATGGGGTCTCCCCAATGGGTCCTTGGGTCCATGGAGACTTGGGTCCCTTGGGTGGTGGGGTTCCCAAACGCCTGGGTCATTGAGTCCTTGGAGACCTGGGTCCTTGGGTGGTGGGGTTCCCAGATGGGGGTCCCCATGGTTTTTGGGTCCCCTGAGTGGTGGGGTTCCAGGATCCTTGGGTCCATGGAGACCTGGTTCTCTTGGGTGATGGGGATCCCCAACGCCTGTATCCCCAACAACCATCGCTGTCCGCCTGTCCCGCAGGTGCTGGGGATCGAGGCGGTGCGGAAAGCGCTGGAGCGGGAGCTGTACCACGTCATCTCCTTCGACGGTTCCTACGTCAACTACCGTCACCTGGCCCTGCTGTGTGACACCATGACCTCCCGTGGGCACCTCATGGCCATCACCCGCCACGGCGTCAACCGCCAGGACACCGGGCCCCTCATGAAGTGCTCCTTCGAGGAGACGGTGGGTGGACCAAGGGCGATCTGGGGGTGTTGGAGCGATTTGGGGCTCTGGAAATGGGAGTTTAGGGGCTGCTTGAGATGTTTTGGGGGGTGTTGGAGAGGTTTTGGGGGTCTTCGGGGGTTTTTAGGGCTGCTGGAGGTGTTTTTGGGAGGTGTTGGAGGAGTTTGAGGGGTATTTAAGAGTTATTAGGGGGTATTT
>NW_010198643.1:1717-2251 GCF_000695765.1 Mesitornis unicolor | reverse complement strand
GGTGTTGGAGCAGTTTTTGGTAATTTTGGGGGGTGCTGGAGGGGTTTTGTGGTAATTTTGGGGGGTTTTTGGGAGTGTTGGAGGGGTTTTGGGGGTCTTTGAGGGTTTTTAGGGCTGCTGGAGGTGTTTTTGGGAGGTGTTGGAGCAGTTTGAGGGGTATTTAAGAGTTTTTAGGGGGTATTTGAGGAATTTGGGGACACCATGGAGGGGTTTGGGGGGTATTTGAGGGCTTTTGGGGGTGTTGGAGGTGTTTTGGAGAGGGTATTTGGAGGTTTTGGGGGGTGTTGGAGCAGTTTTTGGTTATACTTAAGGGTTTTGGGGGGTTCCTGGGCAATTTTAGGGGTATTTTAGGAGTTTGGGGGTTATTGGAGGTGCTTGAGTGGAGCCAAAAATTGGGATTTGGACATTTTGGGTGGCAACAGGAGGAGATTTGGGGGGTGGGGAGAAGGAAATCTCTCCCCTCTCCACCTCAATTTCGGGGGTGTCCCCCCCCACAGGTGGACGTGCTGATGGAGGAAGCGGCCCACGGGGCGA
>NW_010198643.1:1315-1601 GCF_000695765.1 Mesitornis unicolor | reverse complement strand
GCCCCCCGCCGGCACCGGCTGCTTCGACCTCCTCCTGGACGCTGAGAAGTGCAAACACGGCATGGAGATCCCCAGCGCCCTCCCAGGACTGGGAGTCGGGGGGTGTAAGTCTCAAACCGCTGGGTCTTCTGTTTTGGGAGGGGGACACATGGGTGCTGGGGACCCCCAGGGACTGCTGGGGCCCGTGGGGGAGATGGGAGATGCACCACGAGAGTGGTTGATCCCCATCATCATCATCATCGTGGTCACCATCACCCAGTCCTGGCCCAACTGGGACCCCTGGGGA
>NW_010198643.1:0-964 GCF_000695765.1 Mesitornis unicolor | reverse complement strand
GGGTGAGGGGCACCCAGACCCCTGGGTCCCCTGTTTTGGGAGTGGGGGGACCCAAATTTTGGGGTCCCCCAAGGATCCAGATGCACGGATCCCATGGGAGAAGTGGGAGATGTACCCCAAGGGTGGGTGAACCCCATCATCATCATGGCCACCACCACCCAGTCCTGGCCAACTGGGTCCACTGGGAAGGATGGGGGGTACCCAGACCTCTGGGTCCCCTGTTTTGGGAGTGGGGGCACCCAAGTTTTGGGGTCCCCCAGGGACCTAAATGCTTGGGTCCCATAGGAGAGGATGGGGACACAACGGCCGTGGCCCCCCACCCCCCAGTCCTGGCCAACTGGGTCCACTGGGGAGGACAGGGGGCACCCAGACCCCTGGGTCCCCTGTTTTGGGAGTGGGGGCACCCAAATTTTGGGGTCCCCCAAGGATCCAGATGCCTGGATCCCATGGGAGAAGTGGGAGATGCACCCCAAGGGTGGTTGAACCCCATCATCATCATCATGGCCAACACCACCCAGTCCTGGCCCAACTGGGACCACGGGGGTCCACTGGGAAGGATGGGGGGTACCCAGACCTCTGGGTCCCCTGTTTTGGGAGTGGGGGCACCCAAGTTTTGGGGTCCCCCAGGGACCTAAATGCTTGGGTCCCATAGGAGAGGATGGGGACACAACGGCCATCGTGGCCACCACCACCCAGTCCTGGGGAGGCTGGGGGGGCACCCAGATGTTGGGGTCCCCCTAAGACCCCCCCCCCAAAATCTCTCCACAGCCACTGGGATGTTTTTCGGGTCGGCCCCCAGCCCTATGGGGGGGATGTCACCCGCTATGACACCATGGAACCAAGGTGCCCCCCCCGCCTACGGGGCCTGGTCTCCCAGCGTGGGTACGTGGAGGGGGTACTGGGACAGACTGGGGGGCTGTTGGGGTGGGTTTGGGGGTGCTCTGGGGTAGAATGGGGGTAAATG
>NW_010198642.1:0-5547 GCF_000695765.1 Mesitornis unicolor | reverse complement strand
AGGATTAGGATTAGGATTAGGATTAGGATTATTAGTCATGGGGGCGTGATTATTTTACATTTATTGTTGAATTTTGTGTGAGAGACTTCATAAGCACTGAATTTCAAATTCCAGTAAACGCGGTGTAGCACCAGTGTTGGCCACTAGAGGAAAAGTCAAGGAGTATGGAGCAATGGAGGCTCTTCTTTTCCCTTCTTGCCCTCTCTTTCTTCCCCTTTTCCATGTGCTGACAGAAGCCCCTTTGCCAGTCTTTAATCCCTCCAGGTAGGTGTACCAAAATTCAGTTCATCTTCCTTGTTAAGAAACCTTCAGATGGTTTCAATCTTAACATCAGCATAACTGTGTTTAAAAAATATATAAAATTTTAGATTTTTTCCACCTTATACTGGCTAAAAATCATATTAAACATCATTATTAGTAAACCCAGTCCCTCAAGGGTGTGTATCATATAGTCTAATATGTTCATAGCTGTATGTTCTTTGTAGGATCACTGGAAAGGAAGGCCCTGAATAACCCATAAGGGTGTTTTCTATAGGAGGAGCAGATTTTCACACAAAATGATCCCTTTCTTTTAGAATGTAGAGCTGACATAATGAGTTCGCATAATTATTTCATTTAAATGTGCTGGGCTTCAACCACAATTTAGCAAATGCTAATCTAAATACCCAGACACTTCAGAAATACAACGCAGCCCAAACATCACAAAAGCCATCACTTAATACTGTAGCTACAGACACTTTGTGTGCGCTCTGTGATGAATAAGCAGTGATGAGAAAGTACAAACTGCTCATTATCCCATTAGCAACTCTTCATCTGCTGAAAAAGAGATGCAGCTTCTCTGATGACAGCTACTGTGGCAAATAACTGCAAATTCAAGAAAGAGGTTAAAATTATCCATGCTTGTACTCTCCTCCCATTCAGATTGGTTTTCCAGAAGGGGAAATTTCTATGTGCTCTGAATTAACATCATTTTAAGCAGCAAAGAATCAGACCTCAGGGCATCCACCAGGAAGTTTTCGGGGTTTTGGGGTTACCTTCAGCTGATAATTTCAGTGCATTCCCTAAAACACCTGAATTCTTTAAAAGAAATTTTATAGGACACAGGATAGGTCTTGGATAGCGCTTAACGTTTCTTGGTTTGCAGGAAGGGAGAATTTTAAGCAGCAAAGAATCAGACCTCAGGGCATCCACCAGGAAGTTTTCGGGCTTTTGGGGTTACCTTCAGCTGATAATTTCAGTGCATTCCCTGAAACACCTAAATTCCTTAAAAGAACCTTTAGAGGACACAGTTTATGGAGCTGGGATAGGTCTTGAATAGCGCTTAAAGTTTCTTGGTTTGCAGGGAGGGAGAATTAAACCCTGAATCTGCTCCTAGGCATGGAAAAATTCTCAGAATAGTTTTATCCCTTTTCTTAATCACATAAATTTTATGGGGGGCAACCAGTCCCCTCTGCTCTGCCCTGCTCACACCACAGCTGCAATCTTGTGTCCCGCGCTGGGCCCTCACCACAGCTGCAATGTTGTGTCCAGTGCTGGGCCCTCAGGTCAAGAAGGACAGGAACTGCCTGAAAGAGTCCAGCAGGGCCACAGAGATGCTGGAGGGAGTGGAGCATCTCCTGCTGAGGAGCCGCTGAGGGAGCTGGGGCTCTTGAGCTTGGAGCAGAGGAGCCTGAGGGGTGTCCTCATTCCTGGGGATCCATTGGGAAAGGGCAGTGTCAGGAGGAAGGAGCCAGGCTCTGCTCTGGGATGGCCAATGCCAATGCCAGGAGAAGGGGCAATGGTCCCAAGCTGGAGCACAGGAGGTTCAAGCTGAAGATGAGGCCAAAGTTTGTCAGTGTGAGGGTTCTGGAGCATGGCCCAGGCTGCCCAGAGAGGTTGTGGAGTCTCCTTGTGTGGAGACACCCAAAGCCCTGGCCGTGTTCCTGTGTGACTGCTCTGGTGATCCTGCTGTGGCAGGGGTTGCACTGGGGGAGCTTTCCAGGTCCCTTCCAGCTCCTCACATCCTGTGATTCTGTAATCCTGTCAGGCGTCCCAGAAGATACCCGTCCCCCCTGATTGGCTTCAAAAGTAGTCCTCCACTTATAGATAGCTAAAGTAGGTAACTAAAGAGAACACAGTTCAGATCAAAAGCCCTTTCCTCCTATTTCAGAAGCCTTAAAAATAAAAGACCTTTTAAAGCCTTGTAGTATTCTTGTAACACGTGGAGTTTTCCTAATTGGCACCAGTGAGCATCTACTTCACAGAGTACAGTATGGCTATAAAAGCTAAGATGGATTTTGCAGACATATGTCAGGAGCTTTTAAGAAGCAAGACCCTTGAGCTCCCCAGTTCCAAGACACGCAATTACATGGTCAGCAAAAGGAGAAAATCACCATAAACCTATAAAATTCTGTACCAATACCTAAAGGCTGGTACTCACAGACAAGGATAGGGTGAGAAATTGGCCTAAGATGTGTTAGAAGATTATGAAGTTAACTTTTACATCGATGGCATGTACAACAAATCTCAACAGGTAAAAAGCAATTGTTTTATACTCATAATTATAACTAGAGTTGTCAAAAAGGTTGATTATTTGAAACTGTAGCATTATTTGTCCTTCAAATGATGCCTTAAAACATGCTTTTCATAATTTCGGCATTAAAATGAAACACTAGACCTTATTATACTTTCCCCAGTTCTTGGTCTTTTATGCATCAAACGTACAAACAAAATGCAGGGATCTTTTATTTATTTTACTCTTGACGTCACATTCGATTTACTTTCTATACTGACATTTCAAAATTACGTTTCCAATTATAAAGAACCACTGATTTTCAGTCTGTGAGTCAAAGTGATAACCTTATACAAACAGACAAGCCCATGTGAGTTTGTATCACTCCTATTAAGAGAAATCAAGTGTTTTTCCATCTTTGCCATTGATTCATCTGCCTTACTAAGTGACTGGAAATTATTTTGGGTTTTTTTTTATCTGCTGTTTTATTTTTTTGCTTTCATTCTCTGCCAGAAAGAGAATTTCTCTTCCAGTCTGGGAGCCAGTCTGTTCTTTATATATTAAATAGAGCCTTGCACCAAAAGTCTTTCCTCATAGGGCAGCTTTTACTTGCAAAGCATATGTTACTGGATTTGCTCTTGCATAGAGCTGCCACCGTAATAGAATTTAAGAAAACAAGTTACAGAATAATATTAAGGGTTTTAGACAGGCGATGAAGAATATTAAATTGCAACCAAATGAGACCATAGCTAGAACAAGAATTCCTGTGCCCCTAGCTCTGCTCTGCTGGGATTTTCCACATTAATTTACCATGCAAATGACTGGTGGATGTACCAGATTTTATTTGACTTATCAACACAGCAGTGTCACAGGCTGAGGTGCTGTAACCATAAATCTTTGCATGCCATGTAAAGGCTTGATAATTCATTTCTGAACCGTGCAAATTCGGGAGTCCGTGAAGCCATGCTTGGAGATGGTTAGATAGCTACCATTGGTTGTCAGTATGGCCCGTGACCAGCGCATCATGATTTGATTCTTGTTACCTCTTGCTTTTTGTCACCACCCTCCACAGCTTTTTTGTTTCTATATCCAGTCAGTCTTCAAGAATCTTCCCGCATTTTGTCTACCAACCCCATTTTTGCACAAGGATGGGGAAAAATTCATTGTCCTCTTAGGAGCTTTATGGCCTCCAACTTCTTATGGCCCTTGCCTTTGTTCAGGCCCTCACATCAAGATGCCTATCATGCCTCAATGATTTCAATTTTTCCTGGGTTACTCCCACGTGCGTGGCCCCATCTACTGCAGAAAGAGGAGGAAAATGACACTTAACAGCCTTGGCTTAAACATAGGAAAGAAGTTCAGATGTACCTCCAAGACAGCTAACAAATTCTCCCAGGTTAAACCAAATAGCAGACAGCAAGCTGCCTTTGAAATGCACTAATACTAAAATGTTTGGTGCTCCATAACAATGCAGTGGTAAAAGGAGAAACACAGAATTACAAAATCATAGAATTATTTAGGTTGGAAAAGACCTTTAAGATCACTGAGTCCAACCATAAAGCCAACACTGCCAACTCCACCACTAAAACTTGTCCCTAATTGCCACTTCTACACATCTTTTAAACCCCTCCAGGGATGGGGACTCCACCACCTCCCTGGGCAGCCCCTGCCAGTGCTTGACCACTCTTGCACTACAGAAATTTCCCCTCACATCCAATCTCACCCTCCCTGACACAGCTTGAGGCCATTTCCCCTCATCCTGTCCCTGGTTCCGTGGAAGAAGAGACCAACACCCTCCTCTCTACCCTTAAAAATGTAAGACTAGTTATATCAAATGAACTAAAATTAACCTCAAAAATCTAGTTTTTTCACTGAAATAAGAATATCATTATGATTCGCATATGGAGGATCAATGGCATCAGACAAATGTCATGTTTTCCTTAATTTCCATAAACAAAAGTGTAAAGAAATATTATTAACAGCACTCAAGAATATTATGACAAGCATCACAATACCTTTTGCATCTTCTTGGAACCCCAGTGCCCCTGGGCAAAACAATTTAAGAATCTCTCCTTTCATTTAAAAAATCTATTTCTCTCTCATGCTTTTAAGGAAACCTTGAAAACAAGCCAATGCTGCAGGAAACACTTTGGTGAGAGTTTGGTAGTTTGGAAGGAAGGTTTTCTTGTTTTGATTTTTTTTTCTTTTCCCCCAGTGCCCCTGGGCAAAACAATTTAAGAATCTCTCCTTTCATTTAAAAAATCTATTTCTCTCTCATGTTTTTAAGGAAACCTTGAAAACAAGCCAGTGCTGGAGGAAACACTTTCTTTGAGAGTTTGGTAATTTGGAAGGAAGGTTTTTTGTTTTGATTTTTCTTTCTTTTCAAAGCCTGTGCTTAAACCAGTTTAAATTAGTAAATGAAGGGCTCTGGCCTAGATAGTGCAGCCCTGACTACTCGCTGTGCTGTTGCTTCAGCTCCTTTGCTACCCACACACCTGAGTTTCTCTTCAAGAGAAAACAGAGGATGAAATACATACACCCACATCTTCTCTTGACACGGAGTCAGGACACAGCCAGGAGCACACCCAGCAGCAAACACTATGAGTGGTCTGCAGAGCATTCTTGTAGCACAGTTAGATATACCCAAAAAGGAGCATTTTTAGCCCCTTAAAGTTTAGATAACAAGAGTGGAATAATAATCCATCCAAGAAGATGACTTAGGCAGAAGAGAGGAAAACTAAAACTGTATTAAATTGGAAATCAATAGGGCATTATACTGTTCAACTGCAAGTGAAGCTTTCTGTCCCAAACTACTCAATGTGACAGAGACCAAGATGTGCTCTGTGTTGTATGTGAAAAGAAACCCCTCTCTTACATATTATAACAACAGCCATCTCTGCTGTACTGTGGTCATCTAAACCATGGAGTGACATGAGTATGTTAACCAAAAGATCACCTCCAGTCAAGTTGGCTGGTTTTACAATAAAAATGTGAATTCTTCTGTGTGAAAGATAAAGCTACTTACAATTGCCGTGGTTTAGGGCTGGGCTGGCCAC
>NW_010198641.1:0-1125 GCF_000695765.1 Mesitornis unicolor | reverse complement strand
CGTCCTCTGTCTTCAATCCTCTCCCACAGGGGTCGAGACCCTGTAGAGGCCTGGGCTTTAGAAGCATTGTGAATGCTTTCTGAATGCTTTATTGTCAGTGCTTTAGTTGGCCAATATGACTGAAGACATGCAGCTGTGATATCGAAGTAACCTCGTAGGCTCGAAAAGAGATACTTGGTAGAGAAAGAGGAAGACAAAAAGGAACTGAGCCCAGCAAAACAGAATAGAGATAGAGTTGGACAAGCATAGCTTTAACCAATCATGTATTACTTTACCCGGCGTGGACAGCGCGTGCATGATGCATGAGGCCAATTAGGATTCAGATAGACGCGTGTACAGAAGCTGGAAATGTATAAGAATCATGCTTTTTGTGTAATAAATCGGCTATCAGAGCATCATATTGGTGTGCTGTAGTCCGCTTCTCACATGGATCCCAACATAACCCTTTTTCGGTTCCTCCAGTTTTCCTTTCCCCCACCCCTTCCCTTTTGCCCTTTTTCTCCCTTCCCTTTTTTCTCTTTTTTCCTTTTCCATCTTCTTCTTTCTCAACTTGGATGGAGCTTCAAGTATTTCCCGTAGCCTTCAAAAAGCCCAGCCCAATCCTCCAGCTGCACATCTGCTCACAGGCCCTGCCATGCCTCATTTCCACCAGGCCAACCTGCTTGGGTATTTACTTCTATCTCTGCTCCTGGCCAGTTGAGCAATGGCCTGAAGCTGAAATCACAATGGGTTGCAATTTACTTTTGCCTTGGAAGTGTGCATATCACAGAACAAGGGGCAGTGGGATGCACTTGTCAGCAATTAGTGAATTCACGCCATAAGGCTGTGAAAAATTAATTGGGAAGGTAATACACGTAATGAAAACATGGCTCTGGTAGAGTCATCAGATTTTTTAGGTGGACGTACCTCCAGTTTTTCCATGAAACACATGTCCCAAAACACAACACACTTAGGTAAAAATCCCTACATTTACTTTACCGCATTTGCTTACAGTTTTCAACCGATTGAAAACAAAACCATGCCCTGCATTATATGTGACTTAGGCTGAAATTTCCACCAATGGGAGCTCGGGGGCGGGACTTGGAAGAGGGCGCGGCCAATGGGGTGACAGAGTGGGGCATTCCC
>NW_010198640.1:0-420 GCF_000695765.1 Mesitornis unicolor | reverse complement strand
CGGGTGTGTACATGGCTCCAACTCCTCTGAGGCATTTAAGTGTGGCACCTGTGAAGTTGACTTAGTGGCTAGAATGGCTGGAACTCCTTTGAGGTAATTCACCTGTCTTTCAATGTTGGCTCCTATTACCTCAGGAGCCCCTGTCTCATCTCTATAAGACTTCAAGTGTGCTGCAGTGTATCTAGCAAGTCTCCAAGCAACAGGTTGAGGGCCCTCACTAGCACCCCAACCCTCTAACCTTGGCCTGTCCTCCCACAGCTCATCACAGGCAAGCCTGATATTATCCCCCTCCCCCTTCAAATCTAGTTTAAAGCCCTGTCAATGAGCCCCACAAGCTCCCAAGCAAAGACCCTCTTCCCCCTCTGAGAAGGGCGGATGCCATCTGATGCCAGCAAGCCTGGTGCCATGTAGGCCATCCCA
>NW_010198639.1:69189-74167 GCF_000695765.1 Mesitornis unicolor | reverse complement strand
TCCCACCATGTCTCTGTAATTGCCACCATATAAGAAGGAAAGGTCCCATGGAAGCAGGTAATTTCAACAGTGTGACTAAAACCATGGATTGGTCATCTAAATTCTGTTTTCAGGAATGAAAAGTGATCAATGAAAATCACTAAGAATCTATATTGCATACATTTTGAGTCTGTTTGCATTATCATATATGGACAAATATATTATTTGCTGTACAGAAGATAAAAAAATTAAGGGCTTTGTCTTTGTACTTTGAGAGGCAAAGTCTGAGAAAGTTTTTGCTTCTCATATAGTGCTGAATAGGACTGTCTTCAAGATAAGAAAAGCAACTACAATGGTTAAAAATATTAGACAAAATAAGAAGGTAACAGTTAAGTGACTTCAAGATTCAGAAAGAGTTTGTGAAAATTTTCTAGAAAGCAATGATGTGTTGAAAGAGGAAAAGATCTATGACTGCTCTAGAGGGTGATCATTTAATTCTCCATTTCTGAGACAGTTAAGAACAAGCAAGACAAATCCCTTTGAGAAATACTTCAGTTACATTCAAATCTCTTGAGGTCCTTCTCAATGGGACCCTCATTCAAATGGTTTTTGTCAAATATTTTTCTATCTTCTCTCCACAAAGGATCAACAACTTCTAGTGCGCTGCTTTACAATCACTAGGGCCAGCCCTAGTGATGGGCTGGATAGTCTCTGGGCAATGGAGACAGTCATGCAGAGGCAAAAAGTGCCTCTTAAATATCACGTTACTGTCTTTGGTACTTCAGACTGCAACAATTCAGGGCTTCATAATGAAGCAGGGATCAGGCTGAATGCCTCCGCAAGTTTTGCAGTGGAGGCTGCTCTTTCCTGTTTTGTAGCAGCTGTTCAAGTATCTCTGGCTACCTACTCTTTTACTTTTGTGGCAGTCTTCCAAATTTCCATGTGGCTTTTTACTAGCCCTCAAGAGGTTGAATTTCTTGAAGAAATGCACGATTCAAATATCATCCTGTCCTTTACTATGAAATCAGATTTGGTTTATTCTTTATTTCCACTGTTTTTAAATGCCTGTTACAGTACCTGCAGAGAAATGTGAGAATGTCTCTAAGGACATCCAAATGCCATTATTACTGTGAGAATATGATGGCTGGGATATCATTATTATTTGTTTTTCCAAATTTATTTGAATTAATATGGAGGGATTTTAAAGTTCTTAAATTTCACAGTGTAGCCTCTTAACATTTTTTCCCAGGATTCATATATCAGCAATATAGTTTGCATGTCACCATAGAAAGATAACGCTAAATCCTTTCTTTTGCTCAATCCCACAGCAATGCAAAGCCATGAAAATATTTCAAGTTGAAGACCAAATGCAACAAGGGCTATAGTGCCTGGCCTGCACAGCAAACTTGGAAGAACTGTGAGGCAGCAACAGTGAGCTTCCCTGTTTAACTTGTTCTGGATACTGTTTGGCATCCAGCAACCCTTAAAATGTCAGAGATAGGTCTGACTCGACTGCTGTAAGACAAAAACTTCTTTATAAGATCAGTAACCCTCATTCTCAAAATTGCTAGTGCAGAATCAACATATTGCCCATAACTTTCCCAGAATTTTTTATCTGCTTCCCATTTGGTCTATCTAGGATTTTGTACGTCATCATTACTCACGAAGCATAAGGTGTTACATTTTTTGTTGATCAAGATCCCTCTTGTTTCAAATCCAGCAATTCCACTGCCAAACTTTTTATACTCCAAACATTTTTTTCATTGTGCTGGGCATAAAGCAGTACCTAGATCTCTCTAAATTATCTGATATTACTGTACCTGCCTTAAACAATTTTCTAATTACTTCAACAGTGAATCTATCTGCAGATCATATTCAGTTACTGTTTCTTTCCCCTTATCCTTTGTTTACTGTCATAAGAACAAGTGTACAGAAAATGAGTTCCTCTGACAATTCCCCCTTCCAATATTAGCAAACCCAACAGTCAAAAAAAAGAGTGAAGATAGCATATGGCTAAACAAAACACAAGCAAATTTTTATTCTGAAATCCTTACTTTGTCATAACTATCATTCAAACAGGCTGGCTTATATTAACCTGGAATTGCTTTCTACAGTTATGAAAATTCTAAAAAAGAAAAAACCATAAAAGACAAATTCTATGCAGCATCTTGTATTCATGTCACCCTTTTCCTCCAAGTTACATAATTGCTCTGTATTTGCCTATTTTGCATCCAGGACAAATTTTAAATGGAAATATTTAAAGTTCCAATGCTTTTTTGTAATCACAGGCATGTTTCATCATTAGCTGCTATGATCTCCATTGTCAGAGAGTTTTGACCAAATTTCAGCCAAATCACTTTTAATTCAAAGTGTTTGTCCTATGATACCTAACCTCAGCATTCAGAGGTTCAAAGGATTTAACAGAACGTCCCTCTCTGTTGTCACTCTGAAGCTGCTATGCTAAAAATGTATACACGGATACTTGGAGCAGATACTGCAGGTAAAAATGACACATTAATATACACTACCCTTTTATTTTATTTTTTATTATTTTGAAATAAGCACTCTTCTATTTATTTCTCTTTAACAACTACTGAAGCCAAGAATTAAATACAGCTTTCACCAACAAATTTGATTATTGAAACATGAGACTTTTTCACCTCTCCTTCAAAGTACTCATGGAATGAGTAAAAACATCTAATTTAACTGTGAAGGATAGTAACTTTCAACTTCACTTTGTTATCCTTTTCTATTAAGAGGAACCAAAAAACAGTATTAACGTTGTGATGACTGACAACCATTATACACTTTAATGGGATCTATCCTGAGAAAGCCAAATTAAATAAGGGCTCTTCCAACTCATGATCCCATTAAAATGTTTGTAATAGTAATACTACATGCAAACAAATACTAGGGTTTGTTATCTACACACTTACTTGTGACCCATTTCATGAGCAATTGTAAAAGCGAGATTCAGACCATTGTCCTCTGCAATTACACATTTTCGTTTTTCACTGCACATTCCACTCAGATATGCTATACCTAGGAAACATAACGACCACATTCAATTACTTTTTTTTAATTACTCACAGCAAATATTATGGCATTATTGACCTCAAATGGGTCTGAAACCTTATTATGGTCAGAACCATCCAAATACATAAACAGACATCTGACAAAAATTAATTTATTCATAAGCCAGAACAACTGATTTCAGCATCAACTTGTATAAAAGATGGCAAAGAAAATGCAAACAGTGGTAATATTACCTCATAGTAATATTATCTGATTACACAGACTGCAATGTGCAGAAAATGCATTCTTTAAAAGCGTTGCTAGGTACCTCAGTAAGATATGATAGTGCATATAACTGAATACTGATCACTGTAAATAAAAATAGACATCTACAACAATAGGACACAAATCTGCAGAGGTATTCCCTTTGACAGACTCAGAAGAACAGAATGCATAGCACAGAGCTGTCTCTCTACATCACTGTTAAATAATGATACAGCGTTAGGCAGGTTAATGATTTTAAAAATGTGTAAAAAAGTCAGGTGTCACAGAACTAGAAGAATTCACAGGAGACTGCAGCCTGACAAACACACTCATTTTAGATGTTATAATGCCACTGCTTTATAATACTTAAATTTTCAGAAACAGAAGCCTGAATGGCAGGCATTTGAGTTTAAGTTCAGCTTCTAATAAGTACAATGTCTGTAACTGTAAAAGTTTGAGGAACACACAGCTTAATTTGGGTAATGGTAATTCTCCTCAGACCACAAATATATTTAGCAGGGACCTATTGTCGTCACTCATTTGAAATTTCAGAGTAAGCAATCAAAACACTGTTTCAAGTGTTTGGCCTTCTTCCCAGGAATATTCTTTCAATGGATTGGTGCCCTCTGGATCAACATGTTCGCTGGATGTCTGCATATAAAGGTCAAGTTTGAAATGTCTGACAGTGTTTGAAATTTAGTCATAATGAGCATTCTAAGTTAACAAGATAAAAGTAATTCTTCTTACAGTCCAAGCATTTGTCAGTCTGTGAGCACAATGCCTCATCCACAACATGAAATTCAACTAGTAGCCCCATTGCTAGTCTGGAAGTGTTGCTCTCAACAGAGCTGGCTGAAAGTTTTTGGACACAGAACTCATTTGATAAAAAATGGTATTCAGGACTGAACAAAACAATTACAAACTAGATTTTAATATGGCAGAATATTTCAACTTTCACTATTTATTTCCAAAGAAAGGAGAAAAAGTGGAGCAAGTGCAAAAGTAATTTGGGATACAAAAAAACAGCAAAAAATGTTCAAAGCAAGAAACCTGACTGGCACCTCATGCTAAATCATGTATCATTTATACTAACTCTACTGAAAATAAGAGAAGTAAGAAATGCCCTGAAATGTTATGTTTTATTTCTAATGTTATGCTTCATTGGCTGAAATAAGAAGTAAAATATTTATAAAATAATTTTGTGCCTTGTAGTTCCACAATTACATGCATTCTCTTTCAAGTTTTGATGACCAAAATAAAAAGGACAGAGCTGCTTTTAATACTGTGGCTCTAAGAAGTAGAGCTGGTAACAATACCAGAAGCAGCAGACATCAGGGCCCTGACATCAGGCAACAGCAATGAACTTACAAAGTGCTAAAACAAAACAGAAAAATTACCCTTGCCATAGACAAAATCCAGTGCTGCATTTTGAAGTGTTGTGGGCATTCCTAGTACTATAATGTAAAATGCTCAGAAATACCTTCCTTACTGTGCTGGTTTTGGCTGGGATAGAGTTAATTTTCCTTAGCTGGTAAGGGGTTATGTTTATAATTTGAGCTGGAAACAGTGTTGATAATTCAGGGATGATTTATGATGATGGCTGTCCTCAGTTGGATAAAACTTATTTGCTGGGATCCACAGAAAGAGAATACATAAACCTCCCTCCACCTATTGATGCTGAGTACGAACAAAAAACTCTGATGCTTTCTGGGATTTTTTG